>NC_069503.1:682108546-682361046 GCF_027579735.1 Bombina bombina
CTTAGTTACAGCCTGCTAAGATCATCAAAAACCTCAGGCAAATTCTTCTTCTAATTTCTGCCTGAGGTAAAAAAACAGTACAACGCCGGCACCGTTTAAAAATAACAAACTTTTGATTGAAGATAAACTACACTAATTCACCACATCTCTCTAGCTACTTCCCTTGTCGAGAGCTGCAAGAGAATGACTGGGGGTGGTAGTTAGGGGAGGGAGCTATATAGACAGCTCTGCTGTGGGTGATCCTCTTGCAGCTTCCTGTTGGGAAGGAGAATATCCACAAGTAATGGTTGAATCCGTAGACTGGATACACCTTACAAGAGAAAATAATAATAATATATATCATAAATTAAAAAGGTACTATTGAAATAGCTTTAACCCATTAACACGAATTTACAGTACATTGATCATTTCTAATTTGTAATATCAGCAAAAAATGCAAAGGACTATAATTGTCTAAGATCCATTCTGGCCACTTGTAATGTTTGGAAAGACTAAAAAAGAATAAGAATTAGTTTAAAGCTTTATATTAATATGATTTTCAAAACATGTTCTAAGAGGTTTGATAACATGCTATTGTGATTCTAAGTAATATATTTATTTGCCTATAAAAATAAAAGATAAAGCTAAATATTTGCTAATTTTCGGTTAGATTACGAGTTTTGCGTTATGAGGGGTGCGGTGCTAACTTGCACGTTATTGTCACCGCTCACTTACCTACAGCGCTGGTATTACAGGTTTTTACAAACCCAGCGTTAAAAGGTAAGACTTGAGCATAGAGCAAAATTGTGCTCTATACCGCACTCCAATACCAGCGCTGCTTAAGTCAGCGGTGAGCTGGTTGTACGTGCTCAAGCACGATTTCCCCATAGACATCAATGGGGAGAGCCGGCTGAGAAAATGTCCTAACACCTGCAATAAAGCATCGTAAAGCTCAGTAACGCAGCCCCATTGATTCCTATGGGGAAACACATTTTTATGTTTACTACCCTAACATGAACCCCAAGTCTAAACACCCCTAATCTTACACTTATTAATCCCCTAAACTGCTGCCCCGACATCGCCGCCACCCTACATTATACTTATTAACCCCTAATCTGCTGCCCCCAACATTGCCGACACCTATATTATATTTAATAACCCCTAATCTGCCGCATCCGACATCGCAGACACCTACATTATACTATTAACCCCTAATCTGCCGCTCCGGACATCGCCGTCACTATATAAACATATTAACCCCTAAACTGCTGTACTCCCGCATCGCAAACACTAGTTAAATATTATTAACACCCTTATCTGCAGCCACTAACATCGCCGGCCACCTACCTACATTTATTAACCCCTAATCTGCCGTCCCCAAGTGCCACCGCCACTATACTAAAGTTTTTAACCCCTAACCCTAACCCTAACCCCCCTAACTTAAATATAATTAAAATAAATCTAAAGAAAACCTACAATTAATACTAAATAATTCCCTATTTAAAACTAAATACCTTTAAAATAAACCCTAAGCTAGCTACAATATAACTATATGTTTACATTGTAGCTAGCTTTAGGTTTAGTTTTATTTTTACATGGCAAGTTTTGTATTTATTTTAACTAGGTAGAATAGTTACTAAATAGTTATTAACTATTTAATAACTACCTAGCTAAAACAAATACAAATTGACCTGTAAAATAAAACGCTAACCTGTCATACACTAACACCTAACCTAACCCTACAATTAAAATAAATTCCCTAATTAAATACAATCCCTAAATTAAATTACAATTAGCTAAATTACAAAACAAACAAACACTAAATTACAGAAAATAAAAAGCAAATTACAAGATCTTTAAACTAATTACACCTAATCTAATAGCCCTATCAAAATAAAAAAGCCCACCCAAAATAAAAAAAACCCTAGCCTAAACTAAACTACCAATAGCCCTTAAAAGGGCCTTTTGCAGGGCATTGCCCCAAAGAGAATCAGCTCTTTTACCTGTAAAAAAAAAATAAAAAAACCCAACAGTAAGGGTTGTTAGCCTATTTGAATCTGAGGACATATTAGCTAACTCTATATAGATTTTATTATTTTTAGGGGAGACATCCCCGTAAGTTGCAGATTATTTATCAATTTAATTTTATTACTTTCCATGTGTTTTAGCTGGATATTAGGATATAATACATTTGTCTTTTAATTTATATTGTTTATTCTCGCATTTTTATATTATTCTTTTCACTTATCACTGTATATACAAATATTTTTGTTTTTTACCACACCATTATGTACTCACCTTTTTCTTAATATATTATTAACGTTAATAAAAACATATTAATTTTATCCAATACATCAATTTCTTAGGTTTGTTTTGTCAATTTAATTTATTTGGCACCAGAGCACTTTATAAGAATTATTATTTTTTGCACACTATTTACCAGCGAGAGCATATACACTAATATTAATACTTATATTGGATACCTTTAGCTTTCCTTAGCGCCCTTACTCCCACCCCCTTATCACATACTTTTTCTGAAAAGAACGAAGGATCTTTTCCTTTTGTAAGGTGTTTTGGTATCCCACATATCCAGTGCTCTACTATATCCACACACAACATCCACGCTCTATGCATTGGCACAGTGGGTTTGAACTGTGGGACAGATTAAACAACTTGACAGTAGGTTTTAAACATCCTTCAACATATGTGGCCAAAAGGCGAAATCACGCAATATTTCATACATTAATTTGGCACCATGAGGGCCAGATGTGGAGCATTATGGGGCATGTTGAAGCATGAGACCTCTGAACTGTTGGATGGCCAGTTTTTGGAGGTTCTAATTAACAAACCATCCTGTAACTTGATTTGTGATCTGGATTTCATTAAGTTTCTAAGATCTTTTGGGGTATAAAACAGCACTCATGCTTACAGGGAGTGCAGAATTATTAGGCAAGTTGTATTTTTGAGGATTAATTTTATTATGAACAACAACTATGTTCTCAATGAACCCAAAAAAACGCAGTTAAGTATCAAAGCTGAATATTTTTGGAAGTAGTTTTTTAGTTTGTTTTTAGTTATGCCTATTTAGGGGGATATCTGTGTGTGCAGGGTGGACTATTACTGTGCATAATTAATTAGGCCAACTTAACAAAAAACAAATATAGTACCCATTTCAATTATTTATTTTTACCAGTGAAACCAATATAACATCTCAACATTCACAAATATACATTTCTGACATTCAAAAACAAAACAAAAACAAATCAGTGACCAATATAGCCACCTTTCTTGCAAGGACACTCAAAAGCCTGCCATCCATGGATTCTGTCAGTGTTTTGATCTGTTCACCATCAACATTGCGTGCAGCAGCAACCACAGCCTCCCAGACACCTGTTCAGAGAGGTGGTACTTTTTCCCTCCTTGTAAATCTCACATTGATGATGGACCACAGGGGTTCTCAATGGGGCTCAGATCAGGTGAACAGAGGAGGCCATGTGATTAGATTTTTCTTCTTTTATACCCTTTCTTGCCAGCCACGCTGTGGAGTACTTGGACGCGTGTGATGGAGCATTGTCCTGCATGAAAATCATGTTTTTCTTGAAGGATGCAGACTTCTTCCTGTACCACTGCTTGAAGAAGGTGTCTTCCAGAAACTGCAGTAGGACTGGGAGTTGAGCTTGACTCCATCCTCCAACCCGAAAAGGCCCCACAAGCTCATCTTTGATGGATATCACCCAAACCAGTAACTCCACCTCCACCTTGCTGGGCGTCTGAGTCGGACTGGAGCTCTCTGCCCTTTACCAATCCAGCCACGGGGCCCATCCATCTGGCCCATCAAGACTCACTCAGCATTTCATCAGTCCATAAAACCTTAGAAAAATCAGTCTTGAGATATTTCTTCGGGCCCAGTCTTGACGTTCAGCTTGTGTGTCCTTGTTCAGTGGTGGTCGGTCTTTTCAGCCTTTCCTTACCTTGGCCATGTCTCTGAGTATTGCACACCATGTGCTTTTGGGCACTCCAGTGATGTTTGCAGCTCTGAAATATGGCCAAACTGTGCAAGTGGCATCTTGGCAGCTGCACGCTTGACTTTTTCTCAGTTCATGGGCAGTTATTTTGCGCCTTGGTTTTTCCACACGCTTCTTGCGACCCTGTTGACTATTTTGAATGAAACGCTTGATTGTTCGATGATCCACGCTTCAGAAGCTTTGCAATTTAAGAGTGCTGCATCCCTCTGCAAGATATCTCACTATTTTTTACTTTTCTGAGCCTGTCATGTCCTTCTTTTTGACCCTTTTTGCCAAAGGAAAGGAAGTTGCCTAATAATTATGCACACCTGATATAGGGGTGTTGATGTCATTAGACCACACCCCTTCTCATTACAGGAGATGCACATCACCTAATATGCTTAATTTGATAGTAGGCTTTCGGAGCCTATACAGCTTGAGTAAGACAACATACATAAAGAGGATGATGTGGTCAAAATACTCATTTGCCTATAATTCTGCACTCCCTGTATATCTGTGTAACCTGTCTCTAAGTAGAAAGGTTTACCCCTGCAGGGTACACTAAGCAAGGTGCTTGAGTGAGTTTTTCTCTTCAGCTCTCTGATGCTGTCTCTTGAGCTTCCTCCAGTGCCAGTTCACAATCCTTCTTTAGAAGAAGTAGCAGTGGTTTAGCTAATTCTGCATAACTATCAATACATTTGCGAGAATAATTTGGTCATACCCAGAAATGATCTTAATTCCTTTAAGTTAGTTGGGTTCTTAGAATTTATTATAGCTTCCTCCTTTTCTTCTGAGGGTTTAGAATCCTTCAGAAGTAACTTCATGTCCCAAAAAGTTTACACGAGTGAGCACCATTGAGCTTTTTTTGCAGGGATAACATACTCTGACATCTGCCCTTTTTAAGTGCTGAGGACGTGTTTTAAGGTTCTGTGATGTGTTTTTCAAAGTCTGTGCTTTGTTAAAACATCATCAACATAAGAATTAAAGTCCCCCTTTACAGTGCATCATGCATAGCCTTATGCATGAATACAGCAAATTCATGTCCTGAATTTATGTATCCAAAGTGGGAGTCTCTGGAATGAGATATTGGTCCTTTTGGAAAGAGAATGGGAGATTATACTGGTCCTCCTCATGTAACTTTATGGGTCCAATATCCATGTGCACATCAATGGCAGTGAATATTTTGTGAGTCCTGATTTGTGCTAGGCACTGGTCAATATATGGCACAGGCCAGCCAGACATGTACACATTGTTTGTTTAGATGTCTTAAGTCAGCACACAAACACCATTGTCCTTTGGGCTTAAGAACACCTAGAAGAAGGATTTGTTATAAGAGCTGTGCACCTTCTGATGATACCCCGGTCTTCCAGGTTTCTTATGATTTCTGCAAGAGAATCATATGAGGCTAAAGGAAGGTCTGTATTGTTTACAAAGAAAGGTGTGCATTGGGATCTTTTGGATTCTTGCAATGTGGCAAGTCTGTAGTCCCACAGTCATAAGAATCCCTAGCAAAAATATCCTTGTACTCCATCAGGAGTTCTCGTAGCTGTTGGCATTCTTCATTACTGGAACAGCCATTAGCTAAGGAGATTTGCTCTTCGACTATTTGCTGAAATCCAGGAAAGATTTCAGGCTGTCCTATCTCATAAGGCTTCTTCTAACCTAGGAAGTGAGATCCCCTTGATTATAATGTTACAGTTGCCCCCATGATTCTGGGTATTGGGGGTATATTTTACAGATGCCTTCCTCTTAGCTGAAGGGATAAATATACTGAATTGTAAAATAATCCCTCTGGCATAGATCAAAGGATTGTTCTATTAATTTTTCTTCATTAAGTATCCTTCAGGTATTACCCAATAACATTATTCTGGAATCCGAAAGGTAATAACTGGATTCTAGAGCATATCATATGTAGGTCCCCCTTGGACAAAGGTGATATTCTGTGGGGTCAGGTTATGCACAATAACATTGTTTGGAACAGTTCTAACATTTACCATAGGAGTATGGGTCATTGTATACCCAGACTTTGCATGCTATGGGAGATGCAAAATTAGCATTTCAGAATTTTAAATGTTTTTACCTCTTTTTACCTGTAATGGATAAGAGGAATTTATCAGCCCCAGCAGGGATTAGAACATAGTTAGGACACCTGCATATTCACAGCATATGGCATTTGCTGGTTTGATTTCAGGGGGGGCTGCATTTTCATCCTGAAATACTTAAGGGTCCCCCTTTAACCTGCTCCAGAGAAAATAGTAGCTAGCTTCCTATTTTAAATTTAATTTGGCATACTTGGTTTTCCAAGGTCATACACTTGCATAGGGATAAATAGATCATCTTAATTTTCCTCAATTTTTGCGAGGAATGGAGAGTGATCTCCCCCTTTAGGGGATTTAGCGTCCCCCTTGCGGAGAGATATGGTTAATACATTGCTGTCTAAGGAAATATTGACTATCTTTCCAGCAAAATTTTAAAAGTTTTTAAAGAAGCCACTTAAAGGAGTCTGATCATCTATTTGTAGGATCGTTATCTCAGGTACGGAGTTTATTCCTGAAATGATCTCCACAATCTGGTTTCTCTACCACATGACAGTTATGTCTGGTGTGAGACATGCTGGATCGCTCATAATTAATAGGTCTTTTTAACTTGTGACCAAATTACATTATTTATGCAATGGAATTATGTGCTTAATTGTTTCAGGAGATCATTACCAATTATTAAACGATCAGTTTGGCACACCCACTACAATGACAGGGTGTCTTATTACCCTGTCCCCCAGTTTTAGCTTTAAAACCATGCATGTACCGTAGACTCTGAGAGAGTCACCCCCAAACACCTATTAGTGACCATCAAAATCTTTTATTTTGGTTTGTGGGGTGTTAGCTCATTTAGCTGTTTGTAGTTCATGTGGGATAAAATAGTTGCCTGAGATCCAGTATCAATTAATCCCATGATAGGGTTGGAGACTGAATCCTGTGCTCAGCTAATACATAATATCTCCCTGCAGTTCTACCATTTCACACATAAAATTAGCATGATTACACATACGTGGGCTTTGCCATGAGTTTACCTGTATCAAACACTTTACCTGATGCAGAAGAATTTTCACTCTTAGCAGTCATATTCTCTAAAAGGGTTGACAGGGTTCCTTTGTACTGCATCTGTGGGAATAAGGGTTAGGGGGAAACTGCAAAGGAAGAGGTTTGTTAGAGCTTCCGGCTTAGGTTGCTTGTCATCACAGGCTAAATGGGTCTGTTTCTGGGCTGTATGGAGAGAACATGATTAGTACCATTATTGACATTATGATTTCATTTGGTGTGTCTCTCCCTCAAGTAATACAGCAGTATTTATGACTGTGCCTGTGGCCCACTGCTGCCACTGGCTGTACCCCTAAAAAAGGATTATTAGGGTGCTGATCCAACAGAGCTTGACTCATATTAGTAAATAGTCTACATAATTGATTTAACTGCATACTAATAGTGTGCCCACTTTGACTATACAAGCTATTTCTACCTCTGTGCCTATCTTTTGAGGCCTCAGTAGTAGTGATTCCTGGAACCTTGTGAGCCCTCAGAATCATAGCTATTGTTTCTATTTTGAAATAGTTGTCTTTGGGGTTCAACTTGTTCAGCGTTAATAGCTTGGGGAGCACTATTTACTTGGGGTGTCTGGTTACCCTGAGAGTATTTTCACCACTTTTAGGTATTTATTTTTACTGGGATAGCCAATAACCTTGTGGGGTGTTCATCTGTTTGGGGATAACTATTTGTCTGGGTATGCCCCCCATTTTGAGTATATTCTTTCTGCACCTCAGCCCGTGCTGGGGGTAAGGGGCAGGAGTTAAAACTTTGTGGGGAAGGCCTGTTTTCTAGGGCCCACCTCCGCATAAGTCTTCTTTTTTAGACTCCAAATTGAGGGAGCTAGGTGACACCCTAGTTTTCTTCTGCCACAATTTTGGGGCTGGGCTGTGTTTCCCTTTTAACCCCCTGTTCACATGGACTGCTGAAATGAGTATAACTGGGTACTCTCTTTGATCAGCCAGTCCAATGAGCAGTTCTCATCAAAATCTCCTAGCCAAATTAAGTTTGATGTGTGCGGGCCAATGCCTTCGTAAAATAAATTCACAATTCTGAGCTTTCAAATATGGGATAATCTTTGGCCATACTGTACGCACTTTTTAGTACAGAAAGGAATCTATAGGGCTTTGATTGGCATTATCATTTTAAAAACCGTACACAGCTATTTTCACAGCTGTTGTAGTGCGATATTGCCAAAACTCTTTTGCTTCACTCCAGGAATGAACATTCATATCCTTTACGGAAGCAAAGAACTTGTGATGTTTACCCTCAAATATCCATGGGCAGAAATTAAATTTTTGACTGCTCACTAGTAACATTCATTATGGAGAAAGCATTTTCAAAGGCCTCTAAGTGATCAATTATAGAACTCGGGTGTCCCTTGTTGGGAAAACTTAGGTACTGCACCACTTAAGAATTTAATTATTTTAGGGGTGTCATACCTTGTTAGATGTATCTTGGGCCTTCCTAGGGACCTTAGTTTTTGGGCTGGAGCACCCCCTATCTGCCCTATATCTACTATAGGGAGACCCTTATGCGCATTAGTATTATATGGGCTATCTGCCCTCTGACTCACTACTAGAGCTGCCCTCCCCCTGTGAAGTATAGCAGTTCTCCCTGAATTTATAACATGAGGTGACTGTCTATTTAGGAAGTTTACCTCTGACCCAATAGGGGTCCTTTGTAGGAATTCTTTTCCTAATGTTATGCAGGTTCATTTCTCACAAATTCTTTAAGGGTTTTTAAAATACCTGCATTATTATTTTCATTATTTTCACTATCAATGGAGGGGTTTTCATTATGCCTTTTTAATTCATTTAACTCTTTCTGGCTCTGTGTGAGTTGTTTATGCAAATCTTCTATTTGGGCTAGTAATTTTTGGTTATGCTTATCTAAGGCTGCCATGTCTTGTTTAAATGTAACAATTTAATTTTTCAGCTATTTCTAAATTCTCTTCGCATTAGCGTGATGAGCAGATATTATCGTCTAACTCCTGTAATTTGCAATTCCTTTTCTATAAGGTAGATAGACATTTCGTCAATAATGCATATTACAAGGGACCCGAGTGATTTTAGCTATTTAGCTCACTGGCGTTTTCTAGAAATTTTGCATTGATTAATTTTTAATAATTCTTGGAACAATTCACTTTTTCATTCCATCTTCCATTATCCAATAGCAATATGTTTGGGGGCCTTGGTGGTAAGCATATACATATAATCATTTAAATCAACTGCAATATTACAACCGATTGTTAATGTGGCTGATAGCGGTCTATTTTAAGGAATCAGCTTTAGTGAGGGTTAATTTGGGGAGCATATTTCAACTCTGAGTACAGATTCAATTGATTCACTTCTATTAACAGACATTATTATTTTTGGCTTAGTATTTGGTTAAATTAAAAATGCTAATATAGATTTTGACCAATGAGAATTTTTTTTAATTTTTTTTCTAGATAATAATTCTTTTAATTTACTACAAAATATGTTATATCAATGTGATAAAGATAATAACTTCAAGCAGTGTCCTCCAGATAATATGTCGGTTATATACGAGGTTACAAAATTATTATTTATTATTATCTTAGCAATAACCTCCAAGAAAATGTTGGTGTAACGTATTTCAGCAGTTTGCCAACCAATAAAATGTATATACGTAACAATTAAAAATTAATATTATTAATTTGTTCTAGAGTTAGTTAAATTTATAAACACCTTGAATTATATTTATGAGAAACTAGGATTTATGAATCAATTATACAAGCTTATTCCCTTTACAATATATCTATACAACAGATCATAAAAATATTCTTTAAAATTAAACTTACTCACAATGAATCACATTTAAAATACACAATAAAATATGGAGCGCTAACTTAACAGTGCTTAATTAATAACTACCAGAGATTTAACCACAATAACCAATTTATGTACAGGTTCTGAAAGAGTTCACAATAATGACTGACATAATCTGGAGTACAAAATTCTGTCTAGCAAATAAATTACTTAGCAGTAAATATTACTGATTCTAATTTACACAGGACTATGGATATAAACTTAAAACACCAATATGCTCTTTAAATTACCAGCTGCAATCTATTATTAGCTTTAGAATACCTTTGATTTAAAACATTCAAAATAGAGCAATCATATACATCACCAAATAAACCATTTGAAGTTCAGCTTTTTCAGATAAATACAGTTCACCTCATATGAGAAGTATTGCATTTATGGAGTAAAGAAAGTTCTAATTTACAGCAGGACTATGGATATAAACTTAAAACAGCAAAAAAAACAGGTATTCACAAGCGAGATGCACCCTATGGTTCTAGTGGGGGTGGGCTGAACTTAGGCAGTAGTCCAGCTCACTGTACGATAACAGGCTCTGATCATAACAAAGAGGCTATCCACTGTATATTCTCCAGCTCTGTTATAAAGAAAAGCACCTCCATGTGCAATATAAGCAAACTGGGACTTCACAGCCACCAAGCTGACTGCACTTCTGCTCCACAGAAAAAACTCCCAAAACTAGATCAAAGTAATTATGTCCCAAAAAATTCCAGCAAGTGTATATTATCACTTATCAAGATCTGCATTTTTATTGTAGCATACTATTACACCTGGTACCAGGTCAATATTAATTATGATTTTCAATTAGATGTTATCGACGTATTAAGATCTGCATTTTAATATGTAGCATGCTATTACACCTATCACTAGGATCTAGGAATCTCTCTTTTGCATTTATACACACTTATTTTTATCCTTAGGTATATATTTAGGGCACTGACCTCTCGTAGATCTAGCTCCTAGATTATCTGATTGTAGTCATTATTACTGTCTAGTATATGTAATTTGAGCTTCTAGCTGCATTACAAAGTATTTGGGTCATCATAAATGGGTGGGTTTAGGTTAACATTGCTCCTTGTAGTTAAATCCAGAGTCTAGTTTACTCCTCTCTGATGAATATCGTTATGACACATGCCCTCTAGTCGATCATTGGCTATAAGTTCAGTCACGCACGTTAGCGATGACACAAGAGACAGAGTATGGATTGTTGACCAATAGGGGAGCTCGCAGTTATCACCTTCTCAATCTTGGTTTGAGTGATGAACTGCGATTGGGCTGGGGGTTACACACCCCTTTTATCACTTATAGTAGAACGCTTGCGAGGTATGATAACAGCGAGACTAACATAGTCTTTTTTTTTTTTTAAATAAGTTTTTTATTGAGGTTATTGACAGAACATCATCAAATAAACATGTTACATAATCATTCAGAAACATTCTTTGAAGCCATGACAATATTTAGGAGTTCGTGACTATACAATAATCACATATAAATAAAGATTATCCATGAGAAAACCCAACACAATAACTCAATATTTCTATGTAACAGGCAAAACTGAAACCTCATTTTCTACTTTTTAATATTTCCCTCTCTTAATATAAGAAGCCATTTTTGGTGCTCCTGTCGTCAAGAATGATGTCTAGAGGGAATAGGGTGATAAGAATGATCTTTCTTGAACATATTTCTAATTAAAATAGCATTTGTAACCGATTTAAAGAAGGTAGTTGGGATGCGGAACAATAAGGGTTGTTGTGAAGTAAAGACATAAGGTGCTATTAGGAAAGAGCTATGTTAGAGATGCGGCATAAGAAAGAGAAGCCACGTGGTTAGTTCTCCTATAAAAGGAGGTTTTTTTATGGTGGTGGGAGAGAGGGGGGGAGGGGGTGATAATGATAGTAAGCTAGATGGAATAGGTAACTTAAGAGCTTAGAGATTTGTTGCGATTGAAAAGGAGGGCAGGCAAATATATATAATAGCTAATAGGTGCTTAGTGTACGGAGAAAGCTGGCTTCAGTGTTGTAGGGTAGCATAGACATGTATACATTCATAAAAACATCTAGACTTCTGGGTGTATATCAAAATTACAATCACATCAGATATAACAGACATAAGAACCTGAATTAGCATATATGGTAGGGGGTAGCATTAAAACATAAGAAGGACTCTTGTTCAAAACTGCATTACCCTCATATCGACAGATTGGAATGAACCAATCTTAGCATCAGACTCCCTAGTCGTCATGTATAGAGGATATATGGAAGAATGAGTCCAGTATTCCAAACAGAAAATACAAATTTCCCTAGGGACTTAAAACATTGCAGATAATCAATAACTATTGTAGTATTCGTGTAACTATAATAACATCAGTGATGGCCTTATGTGTCAAGATATATATTTTAGTAATAACATAAGTCCTATGCCACAAAGTTTCGATGGGGGGAAATCTTGAATGTTCAAAAGTTTCATCTCCCACCTACTAAGGGAGACATCATTACTTAACCCAACACCAACTGTATAATGGAGACAGCAAGGTAAGTGCTGTAAGAGTGGCCATGCATGTAAATCTCTTGCAGGGATAGTGTCAGGATCAATTATGCCAATCTCTGGGCCAGTACCGATGTAGGTAGATGACTGGGATTGTAGCATAGCTAACAAGGAGTTGCAGACTTGCTTCCGTGTTTTACCATCTTTCCCAGCGTGCTTTCGTAGTTGCAGAGAAGCTAAAGAGGGATTCGAGATTAGCTTCCGTGTAATGTCGACCATCCGTGTATTATTTTGTGCTGAGCTCTCAATGTGAATATGTTTCCCAATCTTCTGTGGCTGTATAATAGTAGCGCTGCGTGCTTGGGTTAGAGTAGCGCAATTTTCAGCCTCTCCTTCTATGCTCTTAGCCACGCTGTCCCCCCACCATAGAGGCAAACTCCGCTTATCCGGCTTTGTATTTTTCAAAACTGTACCGGAGATAGGCAGTGAGCGCCGGGGCCCCAGGACGCCACATAACCCATACTCCATCTCAGCAAGTTCCGATTGGATGCGGTGGTGGAACAAGTGAGCGCTACTGTGATTGGGGGTCTGAAATAACAAATGTTCCAGGGCAGCATGATGCCTGTCAAGTAGGCCTCTAAGAGCCTCCATGAATCCGGAGGAGATCTCTAAAGGAAACATTGTGTAATATTGCGCCACAGATATGAAGCCAATAGTCCATAGGTTTGCCCCTCCAGAGGTCCGAGAAAGAATAAAATGTAGACAGCTAGATCCTCTTTGATCATTAGGTGCTTAAGAAGAATGGCCCAGAAAATAGGAGTTCAGTGTTTACCGCGTGGCGACATTAAAAAACATTAGCGTTTCATATATCCTCCAGATAGGCTTTCCTCCACTCTCATTCCCCCTTATAAACATACAGAAGGTACTAGACTCTAATAAAGAAAGTCAGGGTTTGCAGGATTAAAGTATTTCCATCTTTTTAATCTTTTAAGCAGGAGCTCTGCTCATACACGTCTGTTCTCCATGACGGTTGGCTCCGCCCCCCTAACATAGAGTCTTTTTAATGTTAAACAAATACGATTTGGTTTATCGCTACTGATATATAACTTTAGTTTATATCTAGTCAATTTATCCATTATTCAGGCTGTGAATAAACTTCGATTTAGCTGGTTAATCATCCGGATTCTATGATGACAGGTTTTATGTTTCTTTCCCTTACTAAAAGGTCTAAGTGTTGTCATTATTTGAGGTTTACTGGGTTAGCATCTGTTATGATTCCAAAGGGGGTACATATGTATAACTATAATCACCATTATTGTGTTAGAAGTATATACAATGATTATGACTGTGTATATAACTATGACATGTTTACATTTTATACACCATTTAATATCAATATTATTTATTAATCTATGGTCAGGTTGCCGAAAAATTCACATTGAGTAAATTTTGACATGCAAATATTATTATTGTATACACAGGTGTTAATAAAATTGGATGTGTTATATAGGTTCTCCAATACAATTTATATTGTATATTATTTGGTATAGATTACTAGGGTTGTTTACCACAAATCACCATGACAATGTTTCCAAAAATAGGCTGCATCATTACAGATGGCCCTAATAATCTCATTAACCTATCAGATGGGTTCACACCCTATAAGTAGCAAATTTATTTTTACTATTTTATGTAATAGCCTGAGGAAACAGCCACATAACGGCTGAGAAATGCGTTGCTTTTAAATAAAAAAAAATTGTTTTTAATATACACTTGCTAGAGTTTTTTGGACATCATTACTTTGATCCTAGTTTTGCAAGCTTTTACTGTGGAGCAGAAGTGCAGTCAGCTGAGCGGCTGTGAAGTCCCAGTTTGCTTATATTGCACCTGGAGGTACTTTTCTTTTTAAACAGAGCTGAAGAATAACACGTGGATACCTTTTGTTTGGATCAGAGCCTGTTATCGTACAGTGAGCTGGACTACTGCCTAAGTTCCAGCCTGCCCCACTAGCACCATAGGGTGCATCTCGCTTGTGAGTACCTGTTCATTTTGCTATATCTTGCCCTTGTGCTGGTGATATTAGGCCATTGTGGCACCTCTGTGTTTTCTTTTCACAGACTTTAATCGCTTCAGGATTTGACCATCCTCTGAGTGCCTTTAGACTGGAATTCTATTTGGGACTTTTTGTTTTTTTACACGTTGATTTATGAATATTTGTCCTATTGATATTTTGTCATTATAACAGTGTATATGCTATTTTTGTGTATTTTCCTCATTAGGTTTTGGGAAGCGCCCCCTAGGGGAGATTTACATTAGTGTATTTCTTCCTTTTTTTTCTCTATGAACCTAGAACACCAAATATGCTCTTTAAATTATCAGCTGCAATCTTATTATAGCTTTAGAATACCTTTGATTTAAAACATTACAAATATAGAGCAATCATATACATCACTAAATAAACCAATTTGAAGTTCATCTTTTTTTTAGATAAATCAAGTTCACCTAATATGAGAAGTATTGCAATTTTGGATAAAGAAATTTAGGCCAAGGCTTGCTTTATAAAGACTGTTTAAAAAAGCAGCTGTTCTGAGTCAATCAAAATTCCAGCAAAAGACTAAGCGACCCATTTCTTCCAAGTTGCATGAGCTTTTATCAAGTGATCACCCTGACTCTGTTCTGTAATCATTGATGAACGTTTTGGATATGCACTTCCGGTGCTGTCTCTGATTGGCCCTCGGATCTGAACATTTCATTGGTTTATTTGGATCATACTACTTTTAGTCCACTAGGGGGCAGCAGACACCTAGAAATGCAGTCTCATTATCAATATTGCTAACAGTAAATGCATTTTACTATATATCTTTGAATGTATATTTAATATACTCACTATTTTCCGATAATAATAAATTATATTTTCAGCATGTGTGGGACCATATAATACTATTTAGCATGAGTATTTTCATACTAAACATGAGTATGTTCCACTTCATTATGGCACTTAAGAAGATTTTAATACTTTTAGCATGGATCTAATTAATATTTTCTCAGTTTACAATTCCCATCTAACATCATAGACATACCTTGTGAGTAGCAATCTGATGTAATTTCATATAGTTATATTTACATTTGATTATTATCCCATATTAATATAAACATTGCATATTTCTATATCTCTTGCTGAGTGTATAAAAACACAATTTATATATAATTTATGGGACAATTTACTGTTTCTCCTAGGTCTGAAACAAAAGAGACAATGTTGTTATTCTGACACAGTTAAACACTTTAGATTGACTATATAGCTACTTATTCAATACAGCAGACATTTATCAATATAGTATAAGTTTAAGATATATATATATATATATATATATATATATATATATATATATATATATATATATATAGTTAATATAATCTGGGTATGGAGAATATTGATTTATATGAATTTAAACTCAATTGGCTAGATTTAGAGTTTTAAATTTACAAAAAACCAATGGCACTACTTCTTATGTAGATTTGTAGAAAAAGCTCTTCATAACTTCTATATTACATAGTATTATTATGAACTCTGTAAATACAGAGTAAATTAGTTAATGGTGCTGTGTATTATTTAAACTTAAAGTAAATTTATGGTGGATTTTGAAAGTCCACCAAGAAAGAATACACTTGTAGCACTCAAGAGCTATCGATGTATGTATATGACATCAAATTTGTGATTAAATAATTATTTGTTATTCACAACAAGTGTTTAATAGGTAATTCCAGAGGTGTAAGGAAAGAAATAATAAAATATAACTTTTATTTGCTTTAATATATTAAAAAAGGGGGGAAAAAACACACAATTAAAAACACTCACAATATGGACTCATGCATAGAATTGCCTAGTACATCTATATATATGTGATTGTCCTTGGTGAATGGGGATAAGGTTTAAACCATTATAAGAATCAGAACTTAGAGTAGTACAGGGAAAGGTTGGTATCCAGATATATTGATTGATTAGATACAAATTATGGATATGAAAACATAATTGATGGATTTTATTGATCAAAATATATCTAGATTTAATGTCATAAACCACTTGTAAATTCAATTGATATCTTGGTGTTTACAAGTATACAAACAATATTAATCAAGTGCAACCTGACTAAGATCTGACCTATATTGGTTAAATCTGTCTACTAATGACCAATACAGTCTCTCTATACAGGTTGGTAATATTAATAGTGAGCTGATTACTTTGGGGCACACTTATTTACAATTAATTATTTCAGCACATCAATTCAGTAGTAGTAATCACTTCCCTGTTTTCACAATTTTTGTCATCCTTCACACATTACTTTATTTAAACTTAGTGATCATATAAACACAATCAGTCATACATACAAACCAGACTACAATACTTAGAATAACTTATAACTCATAAGACTACATTACTAATAATAACTCATGTACTTAATCATAATATCAAATTAAATATTATAACTTATAATATATACAATTAAGAATATCAAAACAAAGTATAAATGTAGTTTAATTTAATAAAGTTTATGTTGATAGACATTAGACATTCATCGATTTAGGGTATTTACTAAAAATTAATTCAGGATAAACCAACATAATGTTTGCCATAAACTGAAGGATTTAACAAAGTGCAGAATTTAATTAATGAAATAACATTCAACATATAGAGATCTAATATTGAATCTGCTTATATCCAGTCTAATACCGCAACTTAACGTAACTTGACTACAAGACCCAGAATTCTATCTGTACACGCCCATTAAGGGACGTATCCTATAGAGGTGGAGTTAGGTTTGAAGATACTATAAATAAATTCACCTGAGGCCATACTCGCGATACCCTTTGAAAAAGCCGGGTGAACCGGCGAAACATGTTAGGGACCTAAGAGTTAAGGGGAACTCTTGTTTTTTTAATTGAGCCGCAATTGAGACTTTGAAAATGTATTCAAAACCTAGTTACATCTATGTAAAATAAGACCTTAATAAGATCCGGACACTAAGAACAAACTTAGCTTAATATCACAAACAGCTGCTTAGAACGCTAGATATAACTGACAAGGGCAGTGTTTGAACCTAATGACTGTAGCTAACAGGGGAGTAGATCTTTCAGTATTTATGTAGCTATAAGATCTATTTAATGAATCCAAATGACAAATGAGACTTTGATCTAAACCGCTAAAAAACCACAAAATTACTGATACTTTTAAGTTAACATACAATTTAGTATATAGTGTTGCTTCAATTGTATCTAAAGTGCTGTGAAGGCAAGGTATATAACCGCAATTAAGGCAACTACTGAAACCATAACAAACTAATCTTTTGAAATAGCTAACAACGTTAATCTCAGTAGTTTGTATTTCAGCAGTGTTAGAACTGCAGCTTCACGAGTTAATTATTAACAGTATTCATCGACATAATGAAAGAAGTGTACTGCTGTATAATCAGACAAAATTATCAGCATAGCAGTGTGACTATATAAGTCTGTTGTTATAGTGATTTAACTGCAGCTTAAATTACAACTCCAGATAATAGAGATGTTGAATGGAATATATACTTAAACACCTTTTGCAACACAGTTTCTATACATTTTCTCTACCGAAACTGTGTAGCTAACACAAAAGTTGAATTTTATTTTTTCAACACATTAAACATTTCTGAAAGATCTTTATATAAAAATATAATAACTTACAAAGTGCTGTGAGGAAAATACAAAAACAGATAAAAAATATTACAACTTTTAGTGTGTGGCTAATATACATTAATACGTATATTATGAACCATTAAACGCATAGTTGCAGTACTGCTGATAAAGAGCACAAACCGCAACACTTATGGTGAAAACACCTATATGTACTAATAGAAAAAATATATATAGATACTATTGAAGCTTGCAATACAAGTCCAACAAATTCTAGTACCATTCCAACCATCAAGTGTACTATCATAGAGGTGGAACTATATTTAATATTATATTATAAACAATTGTTACTCACATAATCAAACACAAATTGATTATGTAGATATAAGTAACATCACCTCACTATTAATATTACCAACCTGTATAGAGAGACTGTATTGGTCATTAGTAGACAGATTTAACCAATATAGGTTAGATCTTAGTCAGGTTGCACTTGATTAATATTGTTTGTATACTTGTAAACACCAAGATATCAATTGAATTTACAAGTGGTTTATGACATTAAATCTAGATATATTTTGATCAATAAAATCCATCAATTATGTTTTCATATCCATAATTTGTATCTAATCAATCAATATATCTGGATACCAACCTTTCCCTGTACTACTCTAAGTTCTGATTCTTATAATGGTTTAAACCTTATCCCCATTCACCAAGGACAATCACATATATATAGATGTACTAGGCAATTCTATGCATGAGTCCATATTGTGAGTGTTTTTAATTGTGTGTTTTTTCCCCCCTTTTTAATATATTAAAGCAAATAAAAGTTATATTTTATTATTTCTTTCCTTACACCTCTGGAATTACCTATTAAACACTTGTTGTGAATAACAAATAATTATTTCATCACAAATTTGATGTCATATACATACATCGATAGCTCTTGAGTGCTACAAGTGTATTCTTTCTTGGTGGACTTTCAAAATCCACCATAAATTTACTTTTAGATTTAGAGTTTTGTCTGTAAAGACCCGCGTAGCTAACGCCGCATTTTTTCCCAATGCACCCTTAAGACAACGCTGGTATTGAGAGTTGTCTGAATGGCTGCGTTAGGCTCCAAAAAGGGTGCGTTGAGCCTAATGTACCGCCACTTCAACCCTCAAAACCAGCGTTGCTTACAGTAGCGGTAAGCAGCTAAAACGTGCTCATGCATGATTCCCCTATAGGAAACAATGGGGCAGTTTGGGATTAAAAAAACCTAACAAAAAAGCAGCGTTCAGATTCCAACGCAGCACCATTGTTTCCTATGGGGAAACACTTTCTAAGTCTGCACCTAACACCCTAACATGAACCCCGAGTCTAAACACCCCTAACCTTACACTTATTAACCCCTAATCTGCCGCCCCTGCTATCGCTGACACCTGCATTATATTATTAACCCCTAATCTGCCGCTCCGTACACCGCCACAACCTACATTATACCTATGTACCCCTAATCTGCTGCCCCTAACATCGTCGACCCCTATATTATATTTATTAACCCCTAATCTGCCCCCCCCATGTCGTCGCTACCTAACTACACTTATTAACCCCTAATCTGCCGACCGGACCTCGCCGCAACTCTAATAAATGTATTAACCCCTAAAGCCAAGTCTAACCCTAACCCCCCCTAAGTTAAATATAATTTTAATCTAACAAAATAAATTAACTCTTATTAACTAAAGTATTCCTATTTTAAACTAAATACTTACCTGTAAAATAAACCCTAATATAGCTACAATATAACAAATAATTATATTGTAGCTATTTTAGGATTTATATTTATTTTACAGGCAACTTTGTATTTATTTTAACTAGGTACAATAGCTATTAAATAGTTATTTACTATTTAATAGCTACCTAGTTAAAATAATTACAAAATTACCTTTAAAATAAATCCTAACCTAAGTTACAATTAAACCTAACACTACACTATCAATAAATAAATTAAATTAATTAACTACATGTACCTACAATTAAATACATTAAACTAAATTACAAAAAAAACAACAAACACTAAATTACAAAAAATAAAAAAAAGATTACAACAATTTTAAGCTAATTACACCTACTCTTAGCCCCCTAATAAAATAACAAAGCCCCCCAAAATAAAAAAATGTCCCTACCCTAATCTAAATTAAAAAAGTTAACAGCTCTATTACCAGCCCTTAAAAGGGCTTTTTGCGGGGCATGCCCCAAAGTAATCAGCTCTTTTGCCTGTAAAAAAAAACACAATACCACCTCCCAACATTACAACCCACCACCCACATACCCCTGCTCTAACCCAAACCCCCCTTAAATAAACCTAACACTACCCCCCCTGAAGATCTCCCTACCTTGAGTCGTCTTCACCCAACCGGGCTGAAGTCTTCATCCGATGGGGCAGAAGAGGACATCCAGACAGGCAGAAGTCTTCATCCTATCTGGGCAGAAGAGGACATCCGGACCGACAGACATCTTCATCCAAGCGGCATAGTCTATCTTCATCCATCCGACGAGGAGCGGCTCCATCTTCAAGACCTCTGGCGTGGAACATCCTCCTTCCCCGACGACTACCCGATGAATGAAGGTTCCTTTAAGTGACATCATCCAAGATGGCGTCCCTCGAATTTCCTATTGGCTGATAGGATTCTATCAGCCAATCAGAATTAAGGTAGGAAAAATCTGATTGGCTGATTGAATCAGCCAATCAGATTCAAGTTCAATTGGATTGGCTGATCCAATCAGATTGAGCTCGCATTCTATTGGCTGTTCCGATCAGCCAATAGAATGCGAGCTCAATCTGATAGGCTGATTGGATCCTACCTTAATTTCGATTGGCTGATAGAATCCTATCAGCCAATCGGAATTTGAGGGACGCCATCTTGGATGACGTCACTTAAAGGAACATTCATTCGTTGGGTAGTCGTCGGGGAAGGAGGATGTTCCGCGCCGGAGGTCTTGAAGATGGAGCCGCTTCTTGTCGGATGGATGAAAATAGAAGATGCCGCTTGGATGAAGATGTCTGTTGGTCCAGATGTCCTCTTCTGCCCGGATAGGATGAAGACTTCTGCCGCTCCGGATGTCCTCTTTTGGTCCATCGGTGCCCGGCTGGGTGAACACGACTCAAGGTAGGGAGATCTTCAGGGGGGTAGTGTTAGGTTTATTTAAGGGGGGTTTGGGTTAGAGTAGGGATATGTGGGTTGTAATGTTGGGGGGGTTGTATTTTTTTTTTTTACAGGCAAAAGAGCTGATTACTTAGGGGCATGCGTCGCAAAAAGCCCTTTTAAGGGCTGGTAAAAGAGCCGGTTACTTTTTTATTTAGAATAGGGTAGGGACCTTTATTATTTTGGGGGGCTTTATTTATTAGGGGGCTTAGAGTAGGTGTAATTAGCCTAATATTCTTGTAATCTTTTTTTATTTTCTGTAATTTAGGGTTTGGTTTTTTGTAATTTAGTTTAGATTATTTAATTGTATGTAATTGTAGGTAATTTATTTTTTAATTAATTTATTGGTGTTAGATTTAATTGTAACTTAGGTTAGGATTTATTTTACAGGTAATTTTGTAATTATTTTAACTAGGTAGCTATTAAATAGTTCTTAACTATTTAATAGCTATTGTACCTAGTTAAAATAAATACAAAGTTGCCTGTAAAATAAATATAAACCCTAAAATAGCTACAATATAATTATTCATTATATTGCAGCTATATTAGGGTTTATTTTACAGGTAAGTATTTAGTTTAAAATAGGAATACTTTAGTTAATAAGAGTTAATTTATTTTGTTAGATTTAAATTATATTTAACTTACGGCGGTGTTAGGGTTAGACTTAGCTTTAGGGGTTAATACATTTATTATAGTAGCGGCGAGGTCCGGTCGGCAGATTAGGGGTTAATACTTGAAGTTAGGTGGCGGCGATGTTAGGGAGGGTATATTAGGTGTTAATACAATTTATTATTGGGTTTGCGAGGCAGGAGTGCGGCGGTTTAGGGGTTAATACATTTATTAGAGTAGCGGCGAGGTCCGGTCGGCAGATTAGGGGTTAAAAAGTGTAGTTAGGTAGCGGCGACATTGGGGAAGGCAGATTAGGGGTAAATAAATATTATGTAGGTGTCGGCGATGTTAGGGGCAGCAGATTAGGGGTTCCTAGGGATAATGTAGGTGGCGGCGGTGTGCGGTCGGCAGATTAGGGGTTTAAAATAATTATTATAGTGGCGGCGATGTGGGG
The DNA here is from genome assembly GCF_027579735.1 of Bombina bombina. Taxonomy (NCBI): domain Eukaryota; kingdom Metazoa; phylum Chordata; class Amphibia; order Anura; family Bombinatoridae; genus Bombina; species Bombina bombina. Next base: position 682,130,855 of record NC_069503.1, read on the forward strand.
GGGACCTCGGTTTAGGGGTACATAGGTAGTTTATGGGTGTTAGTGTACTTTAGAGCACAATAGTTAAGAGCTTTATAAACCGGCGTTAGCCCAGAAAGCTCTTAACTACTGACTTTTTTCTGCGGCTGGAGTCTTGTCGGTAGAGGGTGTACCGTTCACTTCAGCCAAGACTCTAAATACCGGCGTTAGGAAGATCCCATTGAAAAGATAGGATACGCAATTGGCGTAAGGGGATCTGCGGTTTGGAAAAGTCGCGGCTTGAAAGTGAGTGTTAGACCCTTACCTGCCTGACTCTAAATACCAGCGGCCGGCCAAAACCAGCGTTAAGAACCCTTAACGCTGCTTTTGACGGCTAACGCAGAACTCTAAATCTAGCCGAATTCATTTAATATTCAATATTATCCAAACAAACAATCTCTCAGACTTATCTATTTACATTTACCATACTAAGGTATAAATTAATATTTTGAAATGTATATTATAGGTTGTTTAAATTTCCAAACTGTCTTCACATGCCTGTTAGTGAATTTTGGCATATGTTCCTTCCAGACCGGGATGCATATTGAGAATCTTAAAGGGGATTTTGTGATCTAACATTTGATTGCCAAGTAAGTGTTAATTACTATCTTCCTGAGCTTCAAAGGCCAAGTTTTTAGACTCTCAGGCTCCCTCCCCAAAGGGGGCATTCCGGGTTAGATAATTATCAGTATTAGTCATAGATTTGAGCAAATGTATTGAACAAAACCTGTAATTTAGCATAGAGAGTGGGGAGAACTGAATTCTGATGTGTAATTAGCAAGGCATCCAAATTCTGACCCCAGATTTGCATTACACAGGATGTAACTAGCAATGGTATTAAGCATGCTCAATTGTAATATTTGATAGATTGCATACTTATTTTATCTTATTATATATATATATATATATATATATATATATATATATATATATATATATATATACACACACACACACATATATATATATATATACATATATACATATACACATATATATATACATATACATACATATAAATATATACATATATATACACATACACATATATATATATATATATATATACATATATATATACACATACATATATACATATATATACATATATATATATATACACACACACACATATACTGTGTATATATATATACATTAATAACACTCACAGATATCCTGACAGATCAAAGTTTTGCCAATCATTCAGAGCATTTATGTTTTTCTTTTTTATTTCTTTTCTATTTTATGGAAATTTTTGGATGTCTTATTAACTTGCATAATACTTACAGTTTCAGGTTTTCATAAGCCAGCTCCATGATAACTGACTGCAGCTGTCAACGGTCTCTCACCGGGTGCACCGCTCTCTAGACACACTTCAGTACTGTAGACTATAAAGTGTCTGTACAGACATGTGCCAAACAATTAATTGCTGTCAACAAAATAGGAATTACGGGCATACTTTGCCCAACACGTAACCGTTCACACACACGCCTGCTCTTTACTGAGGTGTCCTGGCACTGCCTGGTGACGTTGAAGCAGCTGACAAGGTTACTGCCAGGATCTTGCATAATGTAATTATTAAACACAAAACTACTCAAAGAAAATTGCAGAAAATAGACGGTAATGCATAGGTATTCCCTAAAGGGGAAGGGATTGTAATTTCCATTGACTGACACAATTGACAAGTGTATTCTGCGTTTAATAACTTTGTAATATATTGTACGGGCAGTCAAGTGGTAGATCCAATATGTATGGTTCTATATTTCTGTCAGGTGCCAACCAGTAGAAAATATGGGACAAACCCCCGTCCCGTATTGATTCACAACAGGACTCGCTATTTTAGTCTCAAATACGGGACAATTCTGTATTTTAAGGGATGGATAAGAGCCGACTACAACAGTGAAACTCTCGGCAGGGCCCTCTACCCACTTGACCCCTACAATAGCTATCCTGTATACCGACTATGTTTACAGTGCTGCTGAATCTGTTGGCGCTCTACAAATACCTGATAATAATAATAATAATAATAATGTATGGCAACCCTAACTATAGCTACATCACTGCATGCAATCATAGGTAATTTGCTCTTTTGATTTTAATTCCTGTGGCCAGAGAGCCACTGCCATATGGTAAAATTTAAGGTTACTCTATCTTTGACCTACTCACAGACAATGCGAGCGATATTAGGTTTTTCTGCTTTTCTCGAGAGGGAAATAGTGGATGTATTACGAGTCGAAAGTAAACGTGTTCGCTTGAGCACAATGTGTTCGCTTGAGCACAATCTAATTTACCATGCGTCAGATTAGAGCGACTTCAGAGCTGGTGTAAATGGTAGTGGATTAAAATAAAGTTGCATTAACATATAAAAGTACAGTTACACTCATATAAATACTGTCTGATAAAAATTATTTTAAAAAAAACATATTAAGAAAAAAGTTATAGGGGCTTAAAGATAGATGGTATAAGGTATTAGAAAGGGCTGCAAAGCGCCTTAACATACATACATATATATATATATATATATATATATATATATATATATATAATATATATGTGTGTGTGTGTGTGTGTGTGTGTTACAGATGTATTTATGTATTTACATGTGTATATATGTATTATTATTATTATTATTATTATTATTATTATTACTATCAGTTATTTCTAGAGCAACAACAGATTCCACAGTGCTATAAACATAGGCATGATATGCAAGTAACATTTATAGGGAACAAGTTGGTAGAGGGCCCTGCCGAGAGTTGCACTGTTGTAAATCAGCTCTCATGAAGGTGATCTATAATACAGCTGGGCTCATAGGCTTACATTCTAAGGGGGTTAAAGGGGATAGAAAGGAGGAGTGGAACTGAGGTTAGAAAAGCTTGGCGTATGATGTATGCAACCCTGAACATTAGATGCTTAAAACTTTCAAGGGGAGAGTCTTGTGGAATGAGGCAGAGAGTTCCACAAAATCGGGGACGGTCTGAGAAGTCCTGTGGACGGGAATGTGAGGAGGTAACAAGAGAGGATTAGAGGAGAATTTTTTGAGCAGATTAAATGTGAAGAGAGGGAGAGATCTGGAGACAAGGTCTGAGATATAGGGGGCAGCAGTGCAGTTTAGGGCCTTGCATGTCAGAGTCAGGATTTTGTGTTTTATTTTGGCAAGATTATATCTTATAGATTATATAGATTGTGTTATATTTGGCAAGAGGAAGCCGGTGAAGGGATTGGCAGAGATGTGCATCAGATGAAGAGTGAAGTGAAAGGAAGATGAGACTGGCAGAGGCATTCATTATGGATTGTAAAGGAGCTAAACAGCAGCTAGGGAGACCAGAGAAGATGGAGTTGCAGCAGTCAAGGCAGTAAAGGATAAGAGAGTGGATTAAAATCTTAGTTGTGTTTTGTGTCAGGAAATGACTAATTTTCTAAATGTTTCTAAAGTGGAAGCAGCAGGAATTGGCCAAAGACTGAATGTGAGGAGTGAAAGAAAGATCTGAGTCAAGTGTGACCCCAAGACATCTGGCATGCAGGATTGGGGTAATGATGGAATTATCAACAGTTAAAGAAAAATGGGGGGTGGAGATTTTAGAAGAAGAGGTGGAAATAAGGAGATCAGTTTTGGAGAGATTTAGTTTAAGGTAGTAAGAGGACATCCATGAGGAGATATGAAAAAATAGCTGGTCACACAAGCAAGGGGTAAGGTCTGGTGCAGAGAGGTAGATTTGGGTGTCATCAGCATACAGATGATATTGATACCCATGGGATGTTATTGAGGAACCTAATAATGATGTATAGATTGAGACGAGAAGGCGACCAAGTTTGTATGTATGTATGTATTGGGTACTTATAAAGCATGGCTAATCACCCGTAAGGGTCTCAAGGCGCTGCTCATTTCATCAACCTCGAAAGGATGAAAGGCTGAGTGGACCTCGCCGTGGATCGAACCTGCTACCCTTGGGTTGCTACAGAGCTCAGCCACAGTGCCTTAGCATGCTGAGCTATCTGTCCGGTACCCCAATAGAAAGTGGTAAAGGGGCAGATGGTGCAACAGAGAAAGCTACACTAAAGGAATGGTTAGACAGGTAGGGAGAGAGTCATGTATCGCAAATGCAAAATGATTGAAGGGTTTGGAGCTGTTAGTAGGTAGTTGGTAACCTTAACGATTGCTGTCTCTGTGGAGTGTTGGGGCAAAATCATAAATTATGCTTACCTGATAATTTCATTTCCATCTGTGGGAGGAGAGTCCACTGCTTTAGTCATTTGTGGGAATTAAGAACCTGGCCACCAGGAGGAGGCAAAGACACCCCAGCCAAATGATTAAAAACTTCCCCCATTCCCCTCATCCCCCAGTCATTCTGACAAGGGACCAAGGAACAGTAGGAGAAATATCAGGGTATAAATGGTGCCAGAAGAATAATATAAAATGTAGGTCTGCCCATCGGAGTAAACGTGCGGGAGTAGTGGAGTCTCCTCCCACAGATGGAAATTAAATTATCAGGTAAGCATAATTTATGTTTTCCATCTTAATGGGAGGAGAGTCCACATTCATTCATTACTTGTGGGAACAAATACCCAAGCTCTAGAGGACACTGAATGAATAAAAACTGGAGGGTAAAAGGAGGTGGGCCCTATACTGAGGGCACCACAGCCTGCAGAACCTTTCTCCCAAAACCAGCTTCCGCCAATGCAAAAACGTCAAATTTGTAAAATTTTGCAAAAGTAAGGAGGACCAAGTAGCCACCCTACAAATCTGCTCCACAGAGGCCTCATTCTTAAAAGCCCAAGAGGAGGCCACAGCCCTAGTTGAGTGAGCCGTAATCCTCTGAGGAGGCTTATGTCCCGCTGTCTCATAGGCCAAACGGATAATGCCCCTCCACCAAAAAGACAGTTGACGAGGCGTTTTGCCCCCTACACTTCCCTGAATACACAACAAATAAAGATAAAGTCTGTCTGAAATCTTTTGTGGCCTGAAGATAAAACTTCAAGGCTCAAACCAAATCCAAGTTATGAAGATACCTCTCCTTAGACGAAGAAGTGTTAGGACACAAGGAAGGAACTACTATCTCCTGATTAATGTTACGATCTGATACCACCTTGGGAATAAACCCCAATCCCGTGTGAAGCACAAACTTATCAGCGTCAAAAAACAGGTAAGGAGGCTTAAATTGCAAGGCTGCTAACTCAGAGACTCTGCGAGCTGATGCAATAGTCAGAAGAAATAAAACCTTCTACGAAAGAATCTAAATATTAAGCGCATGCATAGGGTCAAACGGAGCCCTCTGCGACACCTTAAGAACCAAATTAAAGCTCCAAGGGGGAGCAGAAGTTCTAAACACCGGTCTTATTCTAGACAGAGCCTGAACAAAGGACTGAATATCAGGAAGCTCCTCTAGCTTCTTGTGTAACAGAACCGATAAGGCCAAAATCTGTACCTTAAAGGAACTGGCGGCAAAGGCCTTTATCCAGACCATCTTGGAGAAAAGCCAGAATCCTTGATACCCTAACTTTGTGCCAGGGATATCCTCGTTCCTCACCCCAGAATAAATAGGTCCTCCACACCTTATGATAGATGTGACGAGTGGCCGGTTTCCTGGCCTGAATGAGAGTATCAATCACTCTCTCTGAGAACCCTCTCTTTGCCAAGACTAGGCGTTCAATCACCACGCAGTCAGCTTCAGCAAATTGAGATTTTGGTGGAGAAATGGACCCTGAACCAGCAGATCTCTGCGACAGGGTAACTTCCATGGAGGAGACAACAACATTCCCACCAGATCCGCAAACCACATCCTCTGTGGCCACAATGGAGCAATCAGAATAGTTGAAGCTTGCTCCTGTTTGATGCGGGCCACCAGTCGAGGAAGGAGTGGCAATGGTGGAAAAATGGAAATTAGGTTGAACTCCCAAGGCACCGCTAAGGCATCTATCAGCTCTGCCTGGGGGTCCCTGGCCAGCAACCCATATCTGGGTAGCTTGAAGTTGAGTCTGGAAGCCATGAGGTCTATCTCCGGTGTCCCCCATCTGTTGCAGATCTCTGAAAACACCTCGGGGATGGAGAGACCTTTCCCCCGGATGAAATGATTGTCTGCTGAGAAAATCCGCTTCCCAGTTGTCCACACCTGGAATGTGGATCGCTGAAGGCGAACAGTTGTGGGTCTCTGCCCATTCCAGAATCCGAGAGACTTCCCTCATGGCTCGTTTCCCCCCCTGATGGTTGATGTAAGCCACTGAGGTAATGTTTTCTGACTGGTATCTGATGAAGCGAGATGACCCCAGTTGGAGCCAAGCCCTCAGAGCATTGAAAATCACTCAAAGTGCCACAATATTGATTGGTAGAGTTGACTCCTCTCGACTCCACCTGTCCTGTGCCCTTCTGCCACCCCAAACAGCACACCCTTCCTGAAAGACTGGTGTCCGTGGTCACAATCTCCCAGGATGTTCTCAGGAAGGATGTCCCCTGGGATAGCTGTCCCGGATGGACCCACCAAGAGAGAGATTCCTTCCCTCGATTATCCAGAGATATCTGCTGGGATAGATCTGAGTGATCGCCATTCAATTGTCTCAACATGCATAACTGATAACTGCAGAGGACTGAGATGGAACCTGGCGAAAGGAATGACATCAATGCTGGATACCATGAGCCCGATCACCTCCATACACCTGGCCACAGATGGCCTACTTAATAATAGTAGACATCTTCAAGGGAACTGGTAAAGTCTGAGGCACCACCCTGTCCTCTTAAATGCTATCTAGCTTAGGGATCGAAGGTTCCTCTGGGATTTTCAGTTCCGGAACCTCCAACGTAGCAAGCACTTCTTTCAGTAAAAAGCGCAAATGCTCCATCTTAAACTTAAAATCTGGCTCCTCTGTAGCCGGAGGGCTAGAAGATGCTGATTCCAACCCAGAGAGAGTGCCCTCTGAAGAGTCGGAGCTGTCCTCATCAGCGGATAATCTATCCAAGACATCCAACGGAGTAGATGACCCCTGGGACGGAAGGCTATGCCTTTCCCTTCGCAAGATGTGGTAGAGCATGGAAGGCCTCAGAAACTGCTGTTTGCAACTGGGCAGCAAAATCTGGCGGCCAAGAGGCCCCTCCCGCGTGAGGATCAGTAAGGCCCTGGGGATCTGCATGTGTAATCCGAGATGAATGTAGGGAACGCACCTCATGGGACGGAGAGCCCTCAGAGGTGGATGGCTCAGTAGTACTAAATATCTTATTCATTTTAGATATTGAAATTTTATCAAAGCATGTGGAAAACAGTTGAGCAGGTGGGTCAACCTGTACCTCCTCACAATAAACACAGGTATGAGGTTTAATTAAAGAGGGAGTATCCTCTAACATATCAGAGTCCTCCATAGCTTACGCCTTTAATACGGACTAGATAGATTAAATGGCACCTTTATACACCAATGGCCGGGGCACTCACCACCTCCTATGACCCAGACCACAGAGAAACCGTGTTGAAGAGGCCACACACGGTCACATGGAGTACCATGCAGGACCACCCCTGCAATATCAAGAAAACGCGCCAAAATAAGGGCTGCACCGATCTCATCTGAACTGTTCACACATTGCTAGAGCCTCATCTCACACTTGACATAGCATCAAACACAATACAATATTATGCCTAAATATGAGATATTAACCCTTGAGTCTATACAGATAAAAGGAGACACACTGTGACCCTGTCTTCTTGCGTTATCATATGTGTATAAATGAAAACGATCTTACCAGAATCTATACCGTGGAACAGGAACACGGCCCTTCAAGTGTGACAGGTTAGTAGCATCGCTCCTGACATGGGCCCCTAGTTATCAACGTGTCTACTTACCTGCCTTCACCGGCCCCAATACGCCCGCCTAAGCTCACCTACCATCGCCGCCACGGACCTGAATAGGCTCGCCAAAGATATCAATAAAGCTGTCAAAAAGCCGTGCACCAAGTACGGGGCGATGAGCAGTGGACTGTGATAGTTATCACTCTTCCGATCTCGCTGCTCTTCGGCTTTTTCCCAGCTTTATTACTAGCCTGTCACTAAGCACCCACACTAAACTACACTGTTCTACCCCCTATACCGGTGCCCCCGGAGCCCCCCACAACTAAATAAAGTTATTAACCCCTAAACCGCCGCTCCTAGACCCCGCCGCAACTATAATGTATTAACCCCTAAACCGCTGCCCCCGGACCTCGCCGCCACCTACATTATACCTAGTAACCCCTATCCTGCCCCCCCCTATACCGCTGCCACCTATAATAAATTTATTAACCCCTATCTTGCCGATCCCAGACCCCGCCGCAACTAAATAAATTGTTTAACCCCTAAACCGCCGCTCCCGGACCCCGCGCCACCTATATTAAACTTATTAACCCCTAATCAGCCTCCCTTATACCGTCTCCACCTATAATAAATGTATTAACCCCTATCCTGCCCCCCTACACCGCCGCCACTATAATAAAATTATTAACCCCTAAACCTAAGTCTAACCCTAACCCCCACCTAACTTAAGTATTAATTAAATACATCTAAATAAATATTATTCTTATTAACTAAATTAATCTTATTTAAAACTAAATACTTACCTTTAAAATAAACCCTAATATAGCTACAGTATAAATAATAATTATATTGTAGCTATTTTAGGATTTATTTGTATTTTACAGCCAAATTTCAATTTATTTTAACTAGGTACAATAGCTATTAAATAGTTATTAACTATTTAATAGCTACCTAGTTAAGATAAAGACAGATTAACCTGTAAAATAAATCCTAACCTAAGTTACAATTACACCTAACACTACACTATCATTAACTAAATTATTCCTATTTAAAACTAAATACTTACCTGTAAAATAAACCCTAAGATAGATACAATGTAATTAATAATTACATTGTAGCTATTTTAGGATTTATATTTATTTTACAGGTAACTTTGTATTTATTTTAGCTAGTTAGAATAGTTATTAAATAGTTATTAACTATTTAATAACTAGCTAGCTAAAAGAAATACAAAATTACCTGTAAAATAAATTCTAACCTAAATTACAATTAAACCTAACACTACACTATCATTAAATTAATTAAATCAATTAGCTACAAATAACTACAATTAAATACAATTAAATAAACTAACTAAAGTACAAAAAATAAAAAAAACTAAGTTACAAAAAATAAAAAGTTACAAACATTTAAAAAATATTACAATAATTTTAAGCTACTTACACCTAATCTAAGCCCCCTAATAAAATAACAAAGCCCCCCAAAATAAAAAAATGCCCTACCCTATTCTAAATTACGAAAGTTAACAGCTCTATTACCTTACCAGCCCTTAAAAGGGCCTTTTGCGGGGCATGCCCCAAAGTATTCAGCTCTTTTGCCTGTAAAAAAAAATACAACACCCCAACATTAAAACCCACCACCCACACACCCCTACTCTAACCCAAACCCCCCTTAAATAAACCTAACACTACCCCCTGAAGATCATCCTACCTTTAGCCGTCTTCAGCCAGCCGACCACCGATGGAACAGAAGAGGACATCCGCAGCGGCCGAAGTCATCATCCAAAGGGCGCTGAAGAAGTCTTCCATCCGATTGAAGTCATCATCCAAGGGGCGCTGAAGAGGTCTTCCATCCGATTGAAGTCTTCATCCAGGCGGCGTCTTCAATCTTCATCCATCCGGAGCGAAGCAGAGCCATCTTCTTCCACCGATGACTTCCCGATGAATGACGGTTACTTTAAGTGACGTCATCCAAGATGGCGTCCCTTGAATTCCGATTGGCTGATAGGATTCTATCAGCCAATCGGAATTAAGGTAGGAAAAATCTGATTGACTGATTGGATAAGCCAATCGGATTGAACCGTCATTCGTCGGTGGAAGAAGATGGCTCCGCGTCGGCTCATCTGAAGATGGCTCTGCTCCGGATGGATGAAGATTGAAGACGCCGCCTGGATGAAGACTTCAGTCAGATGGAAGACCTCTTCAGCGCCCCTTGGATGATGACTTCAATTGGATGGAAGACTTCTTCAGCGCCCCTTGGATGATGACTTTGGCCGCTGTGGATGTCCTCTTCTGTTACATCGGTGGTCAGCTGGCTGAAGAAGGCTAAAGGTAGGATGATCTTCAGGGGGTAGTGTTAAGTTTATTTAAGGGGGGTTTGGGTTAGAGTAGGGGTGTGTGGGTGGTGGGTTTTAATGTTGGGGGGGTTGTATTTTTTTTTTACAGGCAAAAGAGCTGAATACTTTGGGGTATGCCCCGCAAAAGGCCCTTTTAAGGGCTGGTAAGGTAATAGAGCTGTTAACTTTTGTAATTTAGAATAGGGTAGGGCATTTTTTTTATTTTGGGGGGCTTTGTTATTTTATTAGGTGGCTTAGATTAGGTGTAAGTAGCTTAAAATTTTTGTAATATTTTTTAAATGTTTGTAACTTTTTATTTTTTGTAACTTAGTTTTTTTTATTTTTTGTACTTTAGTTAGTTTATTTAATTATATTTAATTGCAGTTATTTGTAGCTAATTGATTTAATTAATTTAATGATAGTGTAATGTTAGGTTTAATTGTAACTTAGGTTAGGATTTATTTTACAGGTAATTTTTTATTTCATTTAGCTAGGTAGTTATTAAATAGTTAATAACTATTTAATAACTATTCTAACTAGCTAAAATAAATACAAAGTTACCTGTAAAATAAATATAAATCCTAAAATAGCTACAATGTAATTATGAATTACATTGTAGCTATCTTATGGTTTATTTTACAGGTAAGTATTTAGTTTTAAATAGGAATAATTTAGTTAATGATAGTGTAGTGTTAGGTGTAATTGTAACTTAGGTTAGGATTTATTTTACAGGTTAATTTGTCTTACTAATAACTATTTAATAGCTATTGTACCTAGTTAAAATAAATTGAAATTTGCCTGTAAAATAAAAATAAATCCTAAAATAGCTACAATATAATTATTTATACTGTAGCTATATTAGGGTTTATTTTAAAGGTAAGTATTAAGTTTTAAATAGGATTAATTTAGTTAATAAGAATAATATTTATTTAGATGTATTTAATTAATATTTAAGTTAGGTGGGTGTTAGGGTTAGGGTTAGAATTAGGTTTAGGGGTTAATAATTTTATTATAGTTGCGGCGGGGTCCGGGAGCGGCGTTAGGGGTTAACATATTTATTATAGTGGCGGTGGGGTCCGGGAGCGGCGGTTCAGGGATTAACATATTTATTATAGTGGCGGCGGGGTCCGGGAGTGGCAGTTTAGGGGTTAACATATTTATTATAGTGGCGGTGGGCTCCGGGAGCGGCGGTTTAGGGGTTAACATATATATTATAGTGGCGGCGGGGCCCGGGAGCGGCGGTTTAGGGGGTAATACATTTATTTAGTTGCTGCGGTGTAGGGGGGACAGATTAGGGGTGTTTAGACTCGGGGTACATGTTAGGGTGTTAGGTGCAGACATCTCCCATAGGAATCAATGGGATATCGGGCAGCAGCGAACATGAGCTTTCGCTATGGTCAGACTCCCATTGATTCCTATGCAATCCGCCACCTCCAGGGCGGCGGATTGAAAACCAGGTATACTGGGCCGGAAAACTGCCGAGCGTACCTGCTAGTCATTTGATAACTAGCAAAAGTAGTCAGATTGTGCCGAACTTGCATTCAGAACATCTGGAGTGATGTAAGAATCGATCTGTGTCGGACTGTGTCCGGCGGATCGAAGCTTACGTCACTATATACTACTTTTGCCGGTGTGTAGGGCTTGATAACTAAAGCAAATCAGCCTCGCCACAAATACGCTGCGGAATTCCAGCGTATTTGCGGTTGACGGCTTGATAACTAGGGGCCAAGGACTTGAGTGCATAAAGCAGGCAGCGAAACTCGTCAACACTGATTGCTTAAGGAGCTGTTAATCATCAGTCGGATGGTTTCGCAGAAAGACTCTCCCTGCATCTCCAGACTCTAACTTTCACCCATGCTCTCACTGAGAGGCTGACAAGGTTACTTAAAACTCCAGTCTTCCGACACTTCTCTGGAAACCTCCTGTGACGAAAAGCAAAGAATAACTGGGGGATGAGGGGAGTGGGGGAGGTATTTAAGCATTTGGCTGGGGTGTATTTGCCTCCTCCTGGTGGCCAGGTTCTGTATTCCCACAAGTAAGGAATGAAGCCGTGGACTCTCCTCATATTAAGATGGAAATCCAGATTGCAGTAAGACAAGGAGGGAGTTTAATGTAAGAAAATGTGATAGACGTGTATATACTAGCTTTTCCAGAAGTTTTGAGGCACAGAGGAGAAGGGAAATAGGGTGGTAGTTGGATGGGGAGGTTGAATTTACATACATATATACACACATTTAAACACATAAATATATATGTACACACTTATATATGTGTATTTGAGCCCTTTGCAGTCAAATACCTGAAAACATGTGAAATCATTTTTATTCAACATTATTTTATAATTGCTTTAACTATGTATTTATTGTAAATATTTCCTGACGCCCGCAAAAAAGTCTCCATCTAGCAGGGTTAACACAGGACTATTTTTTTCTTTAATGATTCAGATAGAGCATGCAATTTTAATCAACTTTCTAATTTACTCCTATTATCAATTTTTATACATTCTCTTGCTATCTATATTTAAAAAGCAGCAATGTAAAGCTTAGAAGCCGGACCATTTATGGTTCAGAACCTGGGTTATGCTTGCTAATTAGTGGCTTAAATGTAGCCACCAATAAGCAAGCGCTATCCAGGGTGATGAACCTAAAATGGGCTGGCTCCTAAGCTTTTACATTACTGCTCTTTAAATAAAGATAGCAAGAGAACAAAGAAAAATTGATAATAGGAGTAAATTAGAAAGTTGATTAAAATTGCATGCTCTATCTGACTCATTAAAGAAAATAATTGGGTTTCGTATCCCTTTAATGCTTGAGTGGGAGCATTAAATAATGCTCCACTTGTAATTTGGCCCTTAATATTTAAAAATATATATATATAATTTTTTTCAATAGTTGAAAAAACCTCACTTTCCCATTTGGTGAGATTTTTTATCTAAAATCAACAATAATACTGCAAGAAATGAATATACATATAAAGAAAGTGACCACATCTTATTTCATCTTCTATATTGAGATTTTTATAGTTCTCATACTGTAAATCCTGAATAAGTTATGAGTTTTAAATTATTGGCAAAAGTTCCAAACCTCACAGTACAGAACAATGTTTTTCTTTGCCAAATTTCTATTACTGTAAGAAGTTGGCAACACTAGATTCTAGGTACTGAATATAAAAAATATAAAAAATTAACATGGTTTTAGGGACTTTTGTTACAAGATGTCCATTAAAACCTGTACAGTACACATGTAAATATCTATCATGTCCACAACTGCTATACTATACTATAGGGGTGAATATAGGTTTAATGAATCTAGACCATACATTTGTATATACATCTAAATTGGTGTCTTTGCTCATTTGAGGGTATATTGCACATGTTCAGCATAATATGATTATTATTTTTTTGGCACTTTATTAAATGCCTTAAGGTAATATTGCCAAATTCAATGCTATCCATGCATCCTATGGGTGACTTTTCTGATATCTTTCAAATACGAAAAAAAGGTGTTATTGTTTAAACTGTGATCGTTCTGATGTTGCAAAACATATTTCGAGAGCCATTACAAAGGGTTCTGAAATCAATCTCTATATGTGGGGTTTAATAATGGCATTTAAAAATGAAGATAATAAGTATTTCAAAACCGTGCATTTTGAATGAATTGGTCTAGCGTAAGCAGGCGGCAGCTTTGCACAAGCAGCCACTTATGCAATGTTAAATGTGGGCAGTGTCTGCGATTCCGGGTGGACAGGATCACGGAAGCAAACCTTGTCAGTCAAGGGATTGATCAATTTTAATAGTTCTCATACTGTAAATCTGCTGTTTGAATCTACTGGGTACCCTGAAAAAAAATGACACAGTATATTTATATGTGTGGGTTTCTCACTGACAAATGGCCTACAGTAGCAGCTCAGCAAATATATGAAAAAATCTCAGCAGTTAAAGGGTTAAAGGGACGGTAAACATCTTATAAGACATATATGTTGTGTTGCTATAGAATAACATATCAGCCAAGTCTTAAAGGGGCTTTCATGATTAAGGTAGAACATGCAATTTTAAACAACTTTCCAGTTTACTAATATTATCAAATTTGCTTCATTCTCTTGGTATGCTTTGTTGAAGGAGCAGCAATGCACTACTGGTTTCTAACTAAACACATGGGTGAGCAAATGACCTAGGTTCTTTGCTGCTTTTGAGCTTTCCTAGATAAACCTTTCAGCAAAGGATAACAAGAGAAGGAAGCAAATTAAATAATAGACGTACATTGGAAAGTTGTTAAAAATGATATGTTCTGTCTAAATCATGAATGTATAATTATGAGTTTACTGCCCCTTTAACATTTTAAAACAATATCATTTTTACTGCAATTATTTTTCATTAGCCAAACTCCAGCCACCATTTGCTTCATTTGGCCAATCTGGGTCCCCATCCGATATGCAGCGTCGCCCGCAGAAGCCGGCGACGCCAGATTTTGCGCGGGTTTGGTATCACATATACGGCGTAACATAGAAGATACGCTCGTATATTTCTGCCTTCGCCCGTAGTTTTTTGGTCCATAGACCGATAAACAAAACACGCGCAGTTTGGTATCCAATATACAGTGTAAGGACTTACGTGGCAAAAATGGAGAAAACTTACTCCATTTTCACCTCGCCACAAAATGCAGGCGTAGAAAGCCTTGCGCTGAGTATTTGAGCACTGTAACTCCCTAAAATGCCTGGAAAATAAAACCTAACACCTAAAGCATGCGCAATGTCTATCTACCTGTCAACCTCAATCCCCCACCGCAATACATAATAAAGTGTTTAGCCCCTAAACCGCCGCTCCCGGACCCCGCCGCCACCTATATTTAATGTATTACCCCCTAATCTGACCCCCCTACACCTCCGCCACCTATATTAAATATATTACCCCCTAATCTAACCCCCCTACACCGCCGCCACCTATATTAAATATATTACCCCCTAATCTGACACCCCTACACCGCCGCCACCTATATTAAATATATTACCCCCTAATCTGACCATCCTACACCGCCGCCACCTATATTAAATATATTAACCCCTAATCTGACCCCCTTACACCGCCGCCACCTATATTAAATATATTGCCCCCTAATCTGACCCCCCTAGACCGCCGCCACCTATATTAAATATAATACCCCCTAATCTGACCCCCCTACACCGTCGCCACCTATATTAAATATATTAACCCCTAATCTGACCCCCCTACACCACCGCCACCTACATAAAATATATTACCCCCTAAACCTAAGTCTAACCCTAACTTAATTATTATTTAAATCAATCTAAATAATATTAATATTATTAACTAAATTATTCCTATTTAAAACTAAATACTTACCTATAAAATAAACCCTAAAGGCTAGATTTAGAGTTTTGTCGGTAACAACCCACGTAGCTAACATGGCTTTTTTCTGGCCGCACCTTTAAAATAACTCTGGTATTGAGAGTCCATAGAATGTCAGCGTTAGGCTCCAAAAAAGGAGCGTAGAGCATATTTAACGCAACTGCAACTCTCGATACCAGAGTTGCTTACGGACGCGGCCAGCCTCAAAAACGTGCTCGTGCACGATTCCCCCATAGGAAACAATGGGGCTGTTTGAGCTGAAAAAAAACCTAACACCTGCAAAAAAGCCGCGTTCAGCTCCTAACGCAGCCCCATTGTTTGCTATGGGGAAACACTTCCTATGTCTGCACCTAACACTCTAACATGTACCCCGAGTCTAAACACCCCTAACCTTACACTTATTAACCCCTATTCTTCCGCCCCCGCTATCGCTGACCCCTGCATATTATTATTAACTAATCTGCCGCTCCGTAAACCGCCGCTACTTACATTATCCCTATGTACCCCTAATCTGCTGCCCCTAACACCGCCGACCCCTATATTATATTTATTAACCCCTAATCTTCCCCCCACAACGTCGCCTCCACCTGCCTACACTTATTAACCCCTAATCTGCCGACCGGACCGCACCGCTATTATTATAAAGTTATTAACCCCTAATCCGCCTCACTAACCCTATAATAAATAGTATTAACCCCTAATCTGCCCTCCCTAACATCGCCGACACCTAACTTCAATTATTAACCCCTAATCTGCCGACTGGAGCTCACCGCTATTCTAATAAATGTATTAACCCCTAAAGCTAAGTCTAACCCTAACACTAACACCCCCTAAATTAAATATAATTTTAATCTAACGAAATTAATTAACTCTTATTAAATAAATTATTCCTATTTAAAGCTAAATACTTACCTGTAAAATAAACCCTAATATAGCTACGATATAAATTATAATTATATTATAGCTATTATAGGATTAATATTTATTTTACAGGTAACTTTGTATTTATTTTAACCAGGTACAATAGCTATTAAATAGTTAAGAACTATTTAATAGCTAAAATAGTTAAAATAATTACAAAATTACCTGTAAAATAAATCCTAACCTAAGTTACAATTAAACCTAACACTACACTATCAATAAATTAATTAAATAAAATACCTATAATTATCTACAATTAAACCTAACACTACACTATCAATAAATAAATTAAATACAATTCCTACAAATAAATTCAATGAAATAAACTAACTAAAGTACAAAAAATAAAAAAGAACTAAGTTACAAAAAATAAAAAAATATTTACAAACATTAGAAATATATTACAACAATTTTAAACTAATTACACCTACTCTAAGCCCCCTAATAAAATAACAAAGCCCCCCAAAATAAAAAAATGCCCTACCCTATTCTAAATTACTAAAGTTCAAAGCTCTTTTACCTTACCAGCCCTGAACAGGGCCCTTTGCGGGGCATGCCCCAAGAAGTTCAGCTCTTTTGCCTGTAAAAAAAAACATACAATACCCCCCCCCCAACATTACAACCCACCACCCACATACCCCTAATCTAACCCAAACCCCCCTTAAATAAACCTAACACTAAGCCCCTGAAGATCTTCCTACCTTATCTTCACCATACCAGTTTCACTGATCGATCCAGAAGAGCTCCTCCGATGTCCTGATCCAAGCCCAAGCGGGGGGCTGAAGAGGTCCATGATCCGGCTGAAGTCATCATCCAAGCGGGAGCTGAAGAGGTCCATGATCCGGCTGAAGCCTTCATCCAAGCGGGAGCTGAAGAGGTCCATGATCCGGATGAAGTCTTCCATCAACGGCATCTTCAATCTTCTTTCTTCGGGAGCCATCATCTTCCATCCGACGCGGAACATCCTCTTCTGCCGATGCCTACTAGCCGAATGACGGTTCCTTTAAATGACGTCATCCAAGATGGCGTCCCTCGAATTCCGATTGGCTGATAGGATTCTATCAGCCAATCGGAATTAAGGTAGGAATATTCTGATTGGCTGATGGAATCAGCCAATCAGAATCAAGTTCAATCCGATTGGCTGATCCAATCAACCAATCGGATTGAACTTGATTCTGATTGGCTGATTCCATCAGCCAATCAGAATATTCCTACCTTAATTCCGATTGGCTGATAGAATCCTATCAGCCAATCGGAATTCGAGGGATGCCATCTTGGATGACGTCATTTAAAGGAACCGTCATTCGGCTAGTAGGCGTCGGGAGAAGAGGATGTTCTGCGTCGGATGGAAGATGATGGCTCCCGAAGAAAGAAGATTGAAGATGCCGTTGATAGAAGACTTCATCCGGATCATGGACCTCTTCAGCTCCCGCTTGGATGAAGACTTCAGCCGGATCATGGACCTCTTCAGCTCCCACTTGGATGATGACTTCAGCCGGATCATGGACCTCTTCAGCCCCCCGCTTGGGCTTGGATCAGGACATCGGAGGAGCTCTTCTGGATCGATCGGTGAACCAGGTATGGTGAAGATAAGGTAGGAAGATCTTCAGGGGCTTAGTGTTAGGTTTATTTAAGGGGGTTTGGGTTAGATTAGGGGTCAGTGACGTGCGGTGAGGTCAGAGGCTGGTGAGGCACTCACTATTGTATGCCCGAGAAGCCCATATATGAACCCAATAGAGGTAGCTTAAAGGGACAGTCTACCATAGAATTGTTATTGTTTTAAAAGATAGATAATCCCTTTATTACCAATTCCCCAGGTTTGCATAACCAACAGTTATATTAATATACTTTTTACCTCTGTGATTACCTTGTATCTAGGAACCTTCTTCCAGCCCCCTGATCACATGACTGTAACTGTTTATTATCTATTGTCTTAAATTTAGCATTGTGTTGTGCTAGATCTTAAATAACTCCCTGTGCCTGAACACAGTGTTATCTATATGGCCCACGTTTACTTTCTGTCTCTTTGTGTTAAAAAGAGATTTAAAAAGCCTGTGATAAGAGGCAGCCCTCAAAGGCTTAGAAATTAGCATATGAGCCTACCTAGGTTTAGTTTAAACTAAGAATACCATGAGAAAAAAGCAAATGTGATGATAAAAGTAAATTGGAAAGTTGATTAAAATTAAAAGTCCTATCTGAATAATGAAAATTAATTTATACTAGACTGTCCCTTTAAAGTTACAACTAAATTATAAAGTTGCAAAAGGGCAATTAGCATTATTTAGAACACACGCATACAGGTAATAAACTAAGTAAATTCTGATTATATAGGCAAATGCAGTTCCACTATTTATACTCATTGATGACAAATTAAAAAATAGACTCTGAGGGAAAGCAGTGTGCTGGGCTTACACATTCATGCTACATGCTCAAGAAAATAGCGCTTTGCTGATTTAGACTCTTGGTGACACCGTGACCCACGCCCATGGGGTATTTCCTGAAAACTAAAAGTGGCAAGGCTTGTGTACTGAAGGAGGCAGTAAAATCTAGGGACCAAGATAACCTCACCATGACCTGACACTGCTAGCGAAGTAGTCAGTGCTGCTCTAGCACACTCAATGTGTGTGATTCTCAAAATGTACTTCCCTGCAGCCCGCCCCATAAATAGCAGTTTCGGTCGGGCTGCAGGAAGTACATTTTGAGAATCACACACATTTTCCAACGTGCCTCTGCTTACAACCCAGTTGAGTGTGCTAGAGCAGCTCTGACTACTTCGCTAGCAGTGTCAGGGAAGGAATAGGAGGACTTAAATTTAGTAGTGAACAACACAACTGCCAATGATGCATTTCCTACAAACTCATGGAGCTATCCCAGATCCTGGCTGGCACTCACCAAGGGGGCTGGAGTATAACACTTACATGCTGCCAGGGGCCTGCTTGTCAAACACAAATCACACAACCCTGCTTTAATGCACAATCTATCAGTTGGAATTAGAGGAGCAGAGTAGGTTTTACAAGTTCCAGTCCAACTGATAGATTGCACATTAAGTATTTGATTTTTTTCCCAATATGCAGCTGGAACTTGTAAAACCTACTAATTTGCTCCTCTATTCTGATAGATTCCACATAGAGTATTTTATTTTGTTTCCAAAAAATAAAATACTTAATGCACAGTTTATCAACTGGAATTAGAGGAGCAGATGAGTAGGTTTTGAAGCTGAAGCTGCAAAGCAGATAAGTGTCACATATTTTTTTTGTATGAAGAGGCATTATTTTACTGGAAAACAAAAATAGAATTCAGTATTTTAATTAAAAAAAAACACACCAACAAATCAGATATTTAAAGGGACATTAAACCCATTTGTCTTTATTGATTCAGGTAGAGAATACAATTTTAAACAACATTCCAATTTACTTCTATTATCTCATTTGCTTTATTCTTTAGATATCTGTTGTTGAAGAAATAGCAATGCACATGGGTGAGCCAATCAAATGAGGCATCTATGTGCAGCTACCAATAAGCAGCTACTGAGCCTATCTAGTTATGTGTTTCAGCAAAGGATATCAAGAGAATTAAGCAAATTAGATCATAGAAGTAAATTAGAAAGTTGTTTAAAATTGCATGTTTTTTTCTAAATCAGGAACAAAATTGTTTCATGTCCCTTTAAGTCTGTTTAATTTTGTGCATTTGTTATGGAGGGATATACTAAGCTAATAGTGACAGGACAGGACATACATACTTTTAAATGCAGGTATATAAAGTGTATTGGTGACAATAATCAGCTATATTAACAATTAATACAACTGCAACTTGCAGAAAAAGTGCATTATGCTTGCTTTATTAACTGTTGGTACAACTGCTGGTTAATGTCATGAAAATATTTAATACATCTACTTAAAAAGTGTGTGTTTATTAAATGATGTATTTTTTTACTTCTGCATGAGATATGTATGAATTAAAAAAATCATAATGCACTTTTACTGCAACAGTTGTATAAATTGTTAATATAGCTGATTATAGTCACCAATGCACTTTATAAAGCTGCATTTAAAAATATGTATTTAAATATATTTTTAAAGCATTATAGAAGCCATTTATTCCACAATTAATTAGGGTCAGTGGGTCATAGGCAGTCAGTTCTTATCTTGTCTTTAGTCCTGCCGTTTCTTTACTTTTCAGGGACAGACCCTTACAGAGCATGCTTTCACTGACTGTTTGCAGAAGCAGACGTTTCTCCAAAAGACTCATGGCATGCAGTAATAAATTAAGAAGGGCTTGACCCCCGAGTCGTCGATTGCCGTCCCCTTTTACTAAACTTAAATTACTTTAACTCATCCCACAATTAAAGAATACACAGACACTTGTTGCTTGGTAAAAATACTGGCCACAGCCTGTTTATTAAATACCAAATTTAAAACACCAAATCAATAAATCTTTGAACCATATACAATCCATTAACTCTGAAGATGCTAGCTCCCAAACTTAATTCATTAAGCTCCCTTTTCTTGTTGACCAGGCCGTGTATAAATTCACCTGGACTTAAATAAGTCCGTTATTTCTTTAAAACCACCAAGCTCCAAGGAACCCTGTGTCCAAGAAGCTACTTAACCTGCTCTCCCACCCCGTGGGGAGATTAACCCATTCACTTATGGCCATAGTCCAATTGCAGAAGTGAGGGAACTAGCACCCGCCAAGCTGTGACAAAACATAAAAAACGTTACACAATGGGTGGGTGGTAGGTAAAAAACTTCTTGCTGCCGTGAAATTATTTTCTGAAGATGGCCGTCTACCCACTTCCTTATATGGCCTTCTCCTGTAACCCACCCCACTCCAGAAAATATGGGACTACTCCTCCCATGGGTCAAAAGCCCCTCCCCCTACGTTCCTTCGTGTCCGGGGCTGGCTTGACCCCCGAGTCGTCGATTGCCGTCCCCTTTTACTAAACTTAAATTACTTTAACTCATCCCACAATTAAAGAATACACAGACACTTGTTGCTTGGTAAAAATACTGGCCACAGCCTGTTTATTAAATAACAAATTTAAAACACCAAATCAATAAATCTTTGAACCATATACAATCCATTAACTCTGAAGATGCTAGCTCCCAAACTTAATTCATTAAGCTCCCTTTTCTTGTTGACCAGGCCGTGTATAAATTCACCTGGACTTAAATAAGTCCGTTATTTCTTTAAAACCACCAAGCTCCAAGGAACCCTGTGTCCAAGAAGCTACTTAACCTGCTCTCCCACCCCGTGGGGAGATTAACCCATTCACTTATGGCCATAGTCCAATTGCAGAAGTGAGGGAACTAGCACCCGCCAAGCTGTGACAAAACATAAAAAACGTTACACAATGGGAGGGAGGGAGGGAAAAAACTTCTTGCTGCCGTGAAATTATTTTCTGAAGATGGCCGTCTACCCACTTCCTTATATGGCCTTCTCCTGTAACCCACCCCACTCCAGAAAATATGGGACTACTCCTCCCATGGGTCAAAAGCCCCTCCCCCTACGTTCCTTCGTGTCCGGGGCTGGCTTGACCCCCGAGTCGTCGATTGCCGTCCCCTTTTACTAAACTTAAATTACTTTAACTCATCCCACAATTAAAGAATACACAGACACTTGTTGCTTGGTAAAAATACTGGCCACAGCCTGTTTATTAAATAACAAATTTAAAACACCAAATCAATAAATCTTTGAACCATATACAATCCATTAACTCTGAAGATGCTAGCTCCCAAACTTAATTCATTAAGCTCCCTTTTCTTGTTGACCAGGCCGTGTATAAATTCACCTGGACTTAAATAAGTCCGTTATTTCTTTAAAACCACCAAGCTCCAAGGAACCCTGTGTCCAAGAAGCTACTTAACCTGCTCTCCCACCCCGTGGGGAGATTAACCCATTCACTTATGGCCATAGTCCAATTGCAGAAGTGAGGGAACTAGCACCCGCCAAAGACTGGACTGACTGCCAGGCAGACCAGCCCGCCACCCCTCACGCCAAAGATACCAAAATCTCTTGGAGCCCCAAGAGAAACCACCTTAAACCTAAAACATTAAGGTGTACACCAACCTGCAAATAAATTTTTTACCATTACTTGCATCCTCCAATCACTGATGCCCCACACACATTGGATTCCCTGCATAAGACTGCAACCAGCTTGTTCACCTACTTCCTCTTGTGAATTTTATAATGGACCCATGCCACCCTCCAACCAATCTAATAACCACGGCAGACCATACTACCGTTAAACCCTGGACAAGCCCACAAACCTCTCCGAGCCACCTTAATCTTATTCAACAGGCTTCTCTGAGGCAAGAAAACCCAAACATTACCTCGGCCCGGACCACTAGTACCCCCAAGACCGGAACAGTTCAGCATAATACACAACCCGCTGCAACATGCAAGCCAATCTGGGGGCCCCGTCCTCCAAACCATCCAATAGCATTGTCAAATTGAACACCCAAATTTCAGACACCCCCAACCAAGATGACTTGAAGAACCTCAACCTACCCGCACCTTTAATAAAGCCATCAAACCCCCTATAGCAGCTTCAGCGGCTGCCCGACTCCTCCAGGAAAATGGACACTTGTGATACCGTGAAAATCACCTCCAAAATTCAACAGCACCCATGGGTAGATTCAAAATCTTGACCATTTACGTGCAAGGCAGGCATGCTAACCACTAAGCTATGACAGAACATAGCCATAACCCAGCCCCACATGGGGCCATATATTACGAAAACCACCCACAGGAGTACCATCCTCCACAAACCTTAAGCAAAATCACACACATGAATTGCGCCATCTCTAATGCCCTTAACTGCAATCAATCCTTCCTATTCCACTCAACTTTTGCACAGGCAGACCACGTATCCTCGCTATGGAAGACCTCACCAAGTGGGCTGGTCATCCGTACCAAGATATTCCCTCCACACCGGAATGCTCTCCCCACTCTGTTTGCCCATGGCGCGAAATCCCAGGAGCGATGCCACCGAAAAAACACTTAAGGCATTGGCCCGTGAATTATGAATTGCAGAAATGCGCCTTGCTCCCACCAACGCATGGAAACATGCATTGCAACCCAATTGCCCTCAACAATTCCATGACCCTGGGATTAGGGGTGGGAGGGGGCAGATAATATGCCAACTACTGACACCCCTCCATGTTGCCAGTGTGGACAACCCCGACCCGTTTCCAAATGAATCTGCCCACACAAACATGGCCACCAGCACTGTAAGAGCTCAAGAAACTAAGGCATTAACAATTCCACCTCCTTCCGTTTTTTCTGGTTAGTGAGGCGCACACTAAGAAACCGCACCAACACCTACCCTTCCAGCCGGTCAGTCCCCCACACCTACTAAGAAATCTGGGCACATGAATCATCGCAGACCCGCTAAAAATAAAGATAAAAATACCCAAACAAGGTCACTGTGTGGCACCCTTAAAGACTAATAAAATGATGAAGCTGCTTCACCTCGGCTGCTTCCAATGCCAAAACTGCAAAATCTCCCGCCATAGATAATGCTGCGGGACAATTTTCCCCTGCAAAATCCTGAGCGTGACTCTAGCAGACTCCCTGGAGGACCTTACCTACTTCTGCACGGCCCCCTCTGATCATAATGCTCCGCACTCCAACCCCCAGCCACAGTAGTAATAATAAGGAAATAACCGACAGCAGCCTTCAGACTTATCAGATGCTAGGTACCTCCACAATCCTCAGCCCTTCAATAAAATTATCCCTGATGCATAAGCAGGCCAGGTTATTGGCAGGCCAGGCAAACAGAAAGCCGTACCGTATAAAAAGTATTACATTTGCTCCTAATAGGGCTTAATTACGCAACTGAACCAGCTGATCCATGTATTAAAACCACAACCTAACAAAATGAATTGAGCCTATATGTATATGCTCATCTCGGCAGTTTATCACCCTATGTACCTATACATGCATCTTTATTTTATATCTGTCCATAAACCACTCACCCAGACTTGTAAACAACCATATGACGTTAACATCTTATTACCTTATCTCTTCTATACCCCCCGGGGAATGCCATGTCCACTACTAGCTGCGTTAACACAGCTTGACCTCTATGACAAAACTTTAAATATGGGTTTGGATACCACAGGGGAACTACCCCTTTATATCTGCCGATATTCTGGCAATGTAAATACTTGTAAACTATTCAATACCTTACACTAGGCAGAGTGGATCATTGGGAAGAAAACATGGGTGGTAAACACATTGCGTAGACCGTCCCTGCAAGATAAAACTTATGGAAAATACCACCATTAGGATCGGACACAGACCCTGAAATCCCTAAACCAGAAGGGCACAATCAAATTAGTGATCTCAAACCGAAAATCATAGCATTTGTAATGCAAGATCTCAGTTCCCCCCGTAATAGGGTGATATAAACTTATCACACCCATATATAACATAATCGACATATCAGGTATATGCCAAGCACCAACAGAGTTTTGCGGCGCTATAACGCTAGGCTGTATACAAGGTAACAATTATAGAGATCAAACGGGTCCGCCCAAAATTTCACTGCTGCAGTCTGCCCATAGGAAGGTGAACTACAAACCGATGGGCTCATAGGATATGACCATACCCTATTAGCGCCCCTAGATACTACATAACATAAGGGCTGTCGCCTCAGACAGCGCTGTGACTCACTGTTATGAAAGGTATTGTAACATTTGCACTCCCATACTCAGTATAGATGCACCCCATATCATGATATTAACGCTTCAGAGGAATAAAAGTGGAAAACCATAGAGAAGGAATAATTTTTTCCACCTATCCAGTGAATAGAATTAGATACTATAAATTATAGAAATAGCTATATACCATCATATACACCTATGACTATATCCTCCATAGGCAACAAAGCATGAAGACTTAAACTGGACAGAACACCGTAAATTTCATTATTGAAAAGGTTAAGAAATCCCTTACTTGTTCACCAGATTAGTATAACAACAGTTATATTAAATTGCGTTACCACTGTGATTACTTTGTATCTGAGCCTCCAATCCCCTCTTAACCCTTATCACAATGCTTTGACAGACATTCAATTTAGTCAATCATTGCCGACCCCTAAAAAACTCCACGGGAGAGAACACAATGTTATTATATAACCACATGAACTCTCACTGTCTAACTGAAAACATTTCCCATATGCTCCAAGCTAAGAAGCGATTACCCACAGCTCAGAAATCAGTTTAGCCCACCCAGGTTTAGCATTTTACAAATATCAACAAGGTAACAAGCGAATTTAACGATAAAAGTCAATTAAAAGTTGTCAAAATAGTCCATGCCCATGAATCATAGCAATTAAATATTGACTAGCCTGTACTGTACCTCACAGAAAATTAGATGTAAAATACAGTTAACTGCCACTAGATGGCAGGCAAAACAAGGGATCCTAGGAAATAAGATCAACCACCCACTCTAACCTCTAAAGGCAGAGCAGAGAGTGTAAACCAATACAGCAGAAAATTAGTATTAACAAACAGACATAATATGAATATCCCCTATGGCACCAAACTTTACATAAGGAGAGAAAACACCTACTGACAAGAGAAAAAACTTCCATACAGTTTAGTGATCCCCAAGAAGGAATATCCTCTGTATATATATATATATATATATATATATATATATATATATATACACACACACATATACCCACACATATATACATACACCCACATAGATACATACATATATATATATATATATACACATATATATATACATACATATAAACATACATACCACATTGCTCTACAATAAGGAATATACTCTACATTCCCTTATTCAGCAAAATATACAAATTTTTGCTACTACCTGACCGACTCTGCAAATGTTATGCCCTAGGCTCGCCACTTATCTGGCACAGAGCAAAATGCGCACAAACTTCAATGGCGGGAAAGTTACCCCACCAAAACCGTATTTAACAGAGTCCCCCCCTTAGAGTAATAAGGATATCAAACTCAGAAATTTATTTAAGGTGAAGACACAATATAAACACTTTATTGCCTGTAAAAAGTCTGCATGACACTGAGAAAGAGACATGCACCCAAAGAGCCAACCTAAAGTCCAAAGAACCGAGCACTCCAACGTTTAAGCCAACCTGTCGCCCCATGTCACTTGTAACCGGGAAAAACGTTTAAGCAAACCTGTAATTTCGTTACCGAAACTGCAGGAAATAAAAGATTAACTGCTGCCTCATTTTAAAAATTGCACTGTAGCACCGAAGAGGCGCAAGGCCTGGCATCCATAATACATCCCGGATGCGTTTCTGCAGATATTGGCGGTCAACCACCACAACTCAAGCCCAACAAAATTCACACTGGCAAACAAGCAAGCACACCCAAACTTGCCAATGCAAATCCTCACAACTCTACCCGTTGCAGTAATGTCGCCACGAGACAAACCAGCACACACACACATCAAAGTATACTTCACAATCACAAAATACTGACTGGCAGGAAAGAAAAACCATGTATATACAGTAGTACCGCGACCCACACTCCACACAGCAAACCCCATTACCGGCTTTATTCTAATGAGCGGGACATCTGGCAAAAGTCCCAACCGCACTTGCGTCGCCGGATCTGTAGCCCCATGTCACTTGTAACTGTATTGGCAGACTTCCACTAACCGCAATTGGAAGTGGCTGTTAGTGGACTGTTCCTCCTGCAAGGAACCAGCAACCCAAGCGTACATCTGAGGAAAGATGGAACCGCTACTAATCTCATCCACTCACAATTAAACTAAGGGGAGGGGGCCACCATAGACCCCAGGTGTCTAACGGATAGTATAACCGCGCACACCGCAATACCAGACAGCAGAGTCACAGAGAATACAACTGTCACACCGACACAGGGCTGCAAGGAAAGAGAAGACAAAACACTAGCCTTCCCTATGCAGAAAAATTACCATCTGCATCAAACTCACCATGCTCCGCATATACCGCCAGCTAGAATTAGATGTTTTAATAGGGCTCCCATATATTTATATATATTTATAAGTATGGGGGGATTACCTATGGAGCTCCTAATGCGGGGCAGGTACAAAATTTCAGGCAAGCAGAAAACAAAAACTTCTTGCTGCCGTGAAATTATTTTCTGAAGATGGCCGTCTACCCACTTCCTTATATGGCCTTCTCCTGTAACCCACCCCACTCCAGAAAATATGGGACTACTCCTCCCATGGGTCAAAAGCCCCTCCCCCTACGTTCCTTCGTGTCCGGGGCTGGCTTGACAAGGCAGATAGATAATTTTCTCGGGCATGCAGGAGGTAAGAAGAGCACATGTGCATTTATCTCCCCTTTTCCCAGAACCACAGATCAGCAATTACATGTCAAGAAAAATAAATAAATAAATAACGGCTTGTTGAACTGTTTAGAGTGCACCAGCTCTCATTATATTGCTGATGGCTGGTGCACTGTAAACAGTTCAACAAGCCGTTATTTATTTATTTTTCTTGACATGTAATTGCAGATCTGTGGTTCTGGGACATGGGGAGAGAAAATATTCCATACTATTCAGCACACTGACTGAGCACAGACAGATGTGGAAAGTAAGGCTGTGCGATAGCAGTAGCACTTGAAATGCTTTCCCTGAAATCAGTCTGTGTAGCGCCTGACACTTACCCTGTGCTGCTGCCCCCTCACTGACTTTTCTCCCCCTTCTCACGGCACGGGCGGGACAAATGCCTCTCTCTCTCCCCAGTTCACTTAGCTTAATAGGAAGGGAGTAGTGTACTAGTGACAGGCAGCAGGAGCTAGAGGTAATCAATGTGTCACTGACTGTCCTCCTGACACAGGCTCTGACACAGTGAACTTTTTGCTATAACGCCTGGGCCTGTGCATATAATCTGTGTTATTATTTAATAACAACTGAAATGTTATACTAAAGTGATAGGACAACGGTGAACTGTTGTCCTATCACTTTAATATAACATATCAGTTGTAATTAAATAATAACACAGATTATATGCAGGGCGGCAGGGGTTATAACAAAAAGTTCGGCATTTGATATTGCTAGTTCGGAGTGTAACTAAACTGACATACTAATACTCTCTGCGGTGGCCAGCTCTCACAAATAGGAACAAAAATAAAATAATTTTACTTACCATACAACTGGGTGTCTTAAATCACTTCACCACTGGTCTCACTGGCAAACATCCTTGGTCCCCAATTTGACAGACAGTCACTGGACGGTCACACTGTGTCACTGTCACAGTGTCAGACAGACTGTCAGACACATTCACCACCACAACCGACTCCGAGAGATGGCTGACTCCTACACCGGGTCCGCCCGGGTCCACCACCCACGTGGCACCGGCTCCGCTCCTCCGTCGTCCTCCTGTCCCTGACTCCAGTCCTCTCCTCCTGAGCCTCCTCCTCAGTCTCGGCTCCTCCAGTCCAGCCACCCAGTCAGACAGCCAAGTGGGGCAGTTTAGGCAGCAGTGCAGCACGGCAGTTGGGCACGCAGACAGACACTCTCTCAGCTGCTCTCCCTCCACTGAGTCTTCCCGCCACTCGCTGTTGTCTCAGCGCGCGCAACGTCAATGGTCACATGGCCCACCTGTCAATCAGCAGCCCAGCAGGCAATGGCATGCTGTGATTGGCTGAAGTGACCTAGCTCATCATGGAGGCGGTTTTGAGAACCGCCTCCATTGGAGCTTGTACAGGGCCCGGGCGACTCACCACTGGGTGGCGCAGCTCTAAGTGAGCTTTAGATCCATTGTTGCGCAATAATGGAGGGCAGCGGACCGGCTCACTGCCTCCTAATTGCGCAACAATGGATCATGCGGTCGGTGAATATGCGCGAAATCTACTATCTAACGTACTACACACTACTAGAAATTAAAATGAATGAGTTATCGCCGTGGGGGGGGGGGTACCCTTGGGGCGAGGGTGGTAAAAAAAATTAATGAGAAATGAGATAATAATAAACATTATTTTTTTTTAATAAATATTAATTACAAATCTTTTTTCCCTCATTGGACAGGGTAGGCACTGCCTCCCCTGCCTCCTGTGACTGCACGTCACTGTTAGGGGTATGTGGGTTGTAATGTTGGGGGGGGTATTGTATGTTTTTTTTACAGGCAAAAGAGCTGAACTTCTTGGGGCATGCCCCGCAAAGGGCCCTGTTCAGGGCTGTTAAGGTAAAAGAGCTTTGAACTTTAGTAATTTAGAATAGGGTAGGGCATTTTTTTATTTTGGGGGGCTTTGTTATTTTATTAGGGGGCTTAGAGTAGGTGTAATTAGTTTAAAATTGTAATATTTTTCTTATGTTTGTAAATATTTTTTTATTTTTTGTAACTTAGTTCTTTTTTATTTTTTGTACTTTAGTTAGTTTATTTCATTGTAGTTATTTGTAGGTATTGTATTTAATTAATTTATTGATAGTGTAGTGTTAGGTTTAATTGTAACTTAGGTTAGGATTTATTTTACAGGTAATTTTGTAATTATTTTAACTATTTTAGCTATTAAATAGTTCTTAAATATTTAATAGCTATTGTACCTGGTTAAAATAAATACAAAGTTACCTGTAAAATAAATATTAATCCTAAAATAGCTATAATATAAATATAATTTATATTGTAGCTATATTAGGATTTATTTTACAGGTAAATATTTAGCTTTAAAAAGGAATAATTTATTTAATAAGAGTTAATTAATTTCGTTAGATTAAAATTATATTTAAGTTAGGGGGGTGTTAGTGTTAGGGTTAGACTTAGATTTAGGGGTTAATACATTTATTAGAATAGCGGTGAGCTCCAGTCGGCAGATTAGGGGTTAATAATTGAAGTTAGGTGTCGGCGATGTTAGGGAGGGCAGATTAGGGGTTAATACAATTTATTATAGGGTTAGTGAGGCGGATTAGGGGTTAATAACTTTATTATAGTAGCGGTGCGGTACGCTCGGCAGATTAGGGGTTAATAAGTGTAGGCAGGTGGAGGCGACGTTGAGGGGGGCAGATTAGGGGTTAATAAATATAATATAGGGGTCGGCGGTGTTAGGGGCAGCAGATTAGGGGTACATAACTATAATGTAGGTGACGGCGCTTTGCGGTCGGCAGATTAGGGGTTAATTATTGTAGGTAGCTGGCTGCGACGTTGTGGGGGGCAGGTTAGGGGTTAATAAATATAATATAGGGGTCGGCGGTGTTAGGGGCAGCAGATTAGGGGTTCATAAGTATAACGTAGGTGGCGGTCGGCAAATTAGGGGTTAAAAAAATTTAATCGAGTGGTGGCGATGTGGGGGGACCTCGGTTTAGGGGTACATAGGTAGTTTATGGGTGTTAGTGTACTTTAGAGCACAGTAGTTAAGAGCTTTATGAACCGGCGATAGCCCAGAAAGCTCTTAAAGGGACACTGTACCCAAATTTTATCTTTTGTGATTCAGATAGAGTATGCAATTTGAAGCAACTTTCTAATGTACTCCTATTATCAAATTTTCTTCATTCTCTTGGTATGTTTATTTGAAAAGCAAGAATTTAAGTTTAGATGCCGGCCCATTTTTGGTGAACAACCTGGGTTGTCCTTGCTGATTGGGCAGCACCAATAAACAATTGCTGTCCATGGTTCTGAACCACAAATTTGCTGGCTCCTCAGCTTAGATGCCTTCTTTTTCAAATAAAGATATCAAGAGAACAAAGAAAAATTGATAATAGAAGTAAATTAGAAAGTTGCTTAAAATTGCATGCTCTATCTGAATCACAAAAGAAAAAATTTGGGTACAGTGTCCCTTTAACTACTGACTTTTTTCTGCGGCTGGAGTTTTGTCGTTAGATTTCTAACGCTCACTTCAGACACGACTCTAAATACCGGAGTTAGAAAAATCCCATTGAAAAGATAGGATACGCAATTGACGTAAGGGGATCTGCGGTATGGAAAAGTCGCGGCTGAAAAGTGAGCGTTAGACCCTTTTTTGACTGACTCCAAATACCGGAGGTAGCCTAAAACCAGCGTTAGGAGCCTCTAACGCTGGTTTTCACGGCTACCGCCAAACTCCAAATCTAGGCCTAAGATAGCTACAATATAATTAATAATTACATTGTAGCTATTTTAGGGTTTATATTTATTTTACAGGTAACTTTGTATTTATTTTAACTAGGTACAATAGCTATTAAATAGTTAACTATTTAATAGCTACCTAGTTAAAATAATTACAAAATTATCTGTAAAATAAATCCTAACCTAAGTTACAAATACACCTAACACTACACTATCAATAAATTAATTAAATAAACTACAATTATCTAAACTAAAATACAATTAAATAAACTAAACTATATTACAAAAAAACACAAACACTAAATTACAAAAAATAAAAAAATATTACAAGAAGTTTAATCTAATTACACCTAATCTAAGCCCCCTAGTTACCTGTAAAATAAATATAAACCCTAAAATAGCTACAATGTAATTATTAATTATATTGTAGCTATCTTGGCGTTTATTTTATAGGTAAGTATTTAGTTTTAAATAGGAATAATTTAGTTAATAATATTAATATTATTTAGATTTATTTAAATAATAATTAAGTTAGGAGTGTTAGGGTTAGACTTAGGTTTAGGGGGTAATATATTTAATATAGGTGGCGGCAGTGTAGGGGGGTCAGATTAGGGATTAATATATTTAATATAGGTGGCGGCGGTGTAGGGGGGTCAGATTAGGGGCTAATATATTTAATATAGGTGGCGGCGGTGTAGGGGGGTCAGATTAGGGGGTAATACATTTAATATAGGTGGCGGCAGTGTAGGGGGGTCAGATTAGGGGGTAATACATTTAATATAGGTGGCGGCGGTGTAGGGGGGGTCAGATTAAGGGGTAATACATTTAATGTAAGTGGCGGCATGGTCCGGGAGTGGCGGTTTAGGGGTTAATACTAGGATAGGCTTATTGCGTTGTGGGGGGTTGTCGGTCTAGGGGTTAATACATTTATTGTTAGGAGTGAGAGGGGGGATTGCGGATAGAGGGGTATACGTGTCTGGCTATTTTTGGGAGGCGTGTTAGACAGTTACGGCAGATTTAAAAGTTTAGTTAGTTTTTTTAGGCACCGGCAGTTTCTAAAGTTCCGTAAGTTACTGGCGACTCCAGAAATTTGTACTTACGCTTATTTCTGGACATTGCTAGTTTGTCCAACTTACAGCACTTTAGCAACTGCCGGCGGGGTATATTGGATACCCCGATGTGCGAGGTGAAACTACGGGCGGCGCGGGTTACCTCGTTTGCGGCGAAAAGTACGCTGTATATTGGATCGCGCCCCTGGGCTTTAACCCAAAGACAACAAGGGTATCTGCTGTCATAAAGAAGTCAATAGGGGAATTTCAAGTTCTAAGAATTCGAAGTTGCTCAATTTTCAGAGCTAAATTACATGAAAAGAGGACAAAATAAATCATGTAATTATACTGCAAAGGATTTTATTAAAAATCTCAAGGTGTTTACTATCCCTTTAACAAAGTAGTCTAATACTGAAATTATTTCAGTTTACTGAGCAAGGCCAAGTTAAAACAGAACTGAATATTTGTTTAAATAGGTTATAATAATGTATCATCATTATGACATCTCTGGGAATTGTAAAATTAATTCCAATTTCTTATTACTTGTAATTATAAATGTCACCTACATGAAAGAAAAGCATTGCTCAATCTAAACAGAAAACAATGTGTGGCAATATGTCAAGGGTGTAACCACTTATTTTAAATATAAAGCTTGGTTCTCTGAGATTAATTTCCTTTCATTGCATCAAAATAGCTGATAAACTTCTTTGAGGGAAAAAGGTAAGTTTATTTTTTTGTCAATCTACATTTCTAGATACTGTAAAACTTTACTACTAAACAGGCTTATAATACATTAAATATGTAGATGAAATGAGTAGATAACTTATAAAAGCATTTTAATTTAACTAAAAGCCATTGTTCAGCATTTTATAGGTTAAAAAAAAGTGTCATCAAGCCTTGACTTTCCATTTACTGGTACAGAATCCACATTAAAGGTTTATGCAAAGCAAACTCAGTAACCTAAATACTGATTCTATGTTGGAGCCTTTTATGCATTAGGAAGTCCTCCTATGTGTTCTATTTGTAAAACTGTAGACTGTATTACACAAGAGTACAAATAAAATATGCTAACAATATATTCTATATTCATACAAAAAAAAAACATACTTGTAAATGGAGTGTCAGAGAGGAATACAAGTGCAACTCGTACATAGATGCCCAATGAAACAAATAAAGAAGGAAAACGTGATGATCGGATAAACTTATGAAGCCTTTTAAAGTGTACTTTAAAAACTAGATTTGCTAACAATCACCTATGGTGGCTCTTTATCAAAACGTGTATGTTAAAGTAAACACCGTTGTAAATAAAATGTTTAGTTATGTATAATAAAACAACTTTGCTTTCATTATTCATTATTTGTTTTTGCCCCTTATTCATGTAATTCAGCTCTACAAATTGAGCAATTTCTAATTTCCAGAACTTGAAATGCACTGCTGACTTCTCAAGGCCAACTATGTTACATATCTATCCCTAATTAGCTTTATCAGATAACAACCGCATAACAACGCACTCTACACTAACATTATAGCTGAGTCTTGTTGTCTGCAGACTAAAGCCCAGCTTGGCTCCTCCAAATAAGGCAAATGGTGGGTGGAGTTTGCCAATTGAAAATAAAAAAGGGTGTTAATTTGTTTTAAAAAAATTAAAGGGACAGTCTATTCCAGAATTTTTATTGATTAAAAAGATAGCTATTCCCTTTATTATTACCCATTTCCCAGTTTTGCATAACCATCATGTTTATATTAATATACTTTTTACCACTGTGAATATCTTGTATATAAGCCTCTGCAAGACTGCCCCCTTATTTCAGTTCTTTTGAAAGACTTGCATTTTAGCCAATCAGTGTCCTCTCACAAGTAACTTCACAGGCTTGAGCATAATGTTATCTATATGGCACATATGAACTAACGCTGTGAAAACCTTTCAAATGCATTCAGATAAGAGGCTGCCTTCAAGGGCTTAGAAATTAGCATATGAGCATACCTAGGTTTAGCTTTCAACTAAGAATACCAAGAAAACAAAGCAAATTTGATAATAAAAGTAAATTGGAAAGTTTTTTAAAATTGCATGCCCTATCTGAATCATAAATGTTTAATTTTGACTAGACTGTCCCTTTAAGACTTGACTGCTATAGTATTCTATTGTTTACTGTCTCTTTAAATAACTAAATTTGATAAATATGATATCATACAATAAGGAATACAGTGAAGTAGTTTAACTTTATGTTAAGCCTTCATTTAAAACTAATACCTAAATGTGTTTCTGAAGCTGCTCATTAGTCTATTATTTGGTACTAGTACTAAAGCCTGTGTACACGGGCCATTTTTTGCAGTACAGCGGTCCCACCCCTTGCTCTCTCCCCCCTCTCTTTTGCTTTCTCTCCCCCCTCTCCTTTGCTCTCTCTCCCCTCTTTTGTTCTCTCCCCCCCTCTTTGGCTCTCCCCCCCCTCTTTGGCTCTCCTCCCCCCTCTTTGGCTCTCCCCCCCCTCTTTGGCTCTCTCCCCTCTTTTGCTCTCTCTCCCCCCTCTTTGGCTCTCCCCCCCTTTGGCTCTTTCCCCCCCCCTTTGGCTCCCCCCCCCATTTGGCTCCCCCCCCCTTTGGCTCTCTCCCCTCTTTTGCTCTCTCTCCTCTTTGGCTCTCTTTCCTCTTTGGCTCTCTCTCTCCCCCCTCTTTGGCTCCCCCCCTCTTTGGCTCTCCCCCCCTCTTTTGCTCTCTCTCTCCCCTCTTTAGCTCTCTCCCCCCTCTTTTGTTCTCTCCCCCCTCTTTGGCGCTCTCCCCCCCCTCTTTGGCTCTCCCCCCCTCTTTGGCTCTGCCCCCCCCTCTTTGGCTCTCTCCCCTCTTTTGCTCTCCTCTTTGGCTCTCTCTCTCCCCCCTCTTTGGCTCTCCCCCCCCTTTAGCTCTCTCCCCCCCCCCTTTGGCTCTCTCCCCCCCCTCTTTGGCTCTCTCCCCCCTCTTTGGCTCTCCCCCCCCTCTTTGGCTCTTGGCTTTCTCTCCTTTTTGGCTCTTTTTCCACGTTGGCTCTCTCTCTCCCCACTCTTTGGCTCTCCCCCCCCCTTCTCTTTGGCTCCCCCCCCTTTGTTTCTCTCCTCCCCCTTTGTCTCTCCCCCCCCCTTTGTCTCTCTCCCCCCCCCTTTGTCTCTCTGCCCCCCCCCCTTTGTCTCTCTGCCCCCCCCCTTTGTCTCTCTGCCCCCCCCTTTGTCTCTATGCCCCCCCCCTTTGTCTCTCTGCCCCCCCTTTGTCTCTCTGCCCCCCCTTTGTCTCTCTGCCCCCCCCCCTTTGTCTCTCTGCCCCCCTTTGTCTCTCTGCCCCCCCCTTTGTCTCTCTGCCCCCCCTTGTCTCTCTGCCCCCCCTTGTCTCTCTGCCCCCCCCTTTGTCTCTCTGCCCCCCCTTTGTCTCTCTGCCCCCCCCCTTTGTCTCTCTGCCCCCCCCTTTGTCTCTCTGCCCCCCCCCTTTGTCTTTCTGCCCCCCCCTTTGTCTCTCTGCCCCACCCCCTTTGTCTCTCTGCCCCCCCCTTTGTCTCTCTGCCCCCCCCCTTTGTCTCTCTGCCCCCCTTTGTCTCTCTGCCCCCCTTTGTCTCTCTGCCCCCCCCCTGTCTCTCTGCCCCCCCCCCTTTGTCTCTCTGCCCCCCCCCCTTTGTCTCTCTGCCCCCCCCTTTGTCTCTCTGCCCCCCCTTTGTCTCTCTGCCCCCCCTTTGTCTCTCTGCCCCCCCCCCTTTGTCTCTCTGCCCCCCCCCTTTGTCTCTCTGCCCCCCCCCCCTTTGTCTCTCTGCCCCCCCTTTGTCTCTCTGCCCCCCCTTTGTCTCTCTGCCCCCCCTTTGTCTCTCTGCCCCCCCCCTTGTCTCTCTGCCCCCCCCTTGTCTCTCTTCCCCCCCCTTTGTCTATCTGCCCCCCCCTTTGTCTCTCTGCCCCCCCCCCCCCTTTGTCTATCTGCCCCCCCCTTTGTCTCTCTGCCCCCCCTTTGTCTCTCTGCCCCCCCTTTGTCTCTCTGCCCCCCCCTTTGTCTCTCTGCCCCCCCCTTTGTCTCTCTGCCCCCCCCTTTGTCTCTCTGCCCCCCCCTTTGTCTCTCTGCCCCCCCCCTTTGTCTCTCTGCCCCCCCTTTGTCTCTCTGCCCCCCCTTTGTCTCTCTGCCCCCCCTTGTCTCTCTGCCCCCCCTTGTCTCTCTGCCCCCCCCTTTGTCTCTCTGCCCCCCCTTTGTCTCTCTGCCCCCCCCTTTGTCTCTCTGACCCCCCCTTTGTCTCTCTGCCCCCCCCCTTTGTCTTTCTGCCCCCCCCCCTTTGTCTCTCTGCCCCACCCCCTTTGTCTCTCTGCCCCCCCCTTTGTCTCTCTGCCCCCCCCTTTGTCTCTCTGCCCCCCTTTGTCTCTCTGCCCCCCTTTGTCTCTCTGCCCCCCGCCCTTTGTCTCTCTGCCCCCCCTTTGTCTCTCTCCCCCCCTCTCCTGCTCCCTCTCTGGCTCTGTCTTCACATCGCGGGACCCTGCCCGGCCACGCCCCATCGCGGCGACAACCACCCGGCCACGCCCCTCGCGACGCCCGACCACGCCCCTCGCGACGCCCGGTCACGCCCCTCGCGACGCCCGGTCACGCCCCCATTGCAATGCTCCCGTCGGCCACAAACAGCTGTGAGGTCTGGGGAGCGCGTGGCCGCTTCTCACGCAGCAGACCTCACAGCTGTTTGTGTACCTCGCGCTCCCTATCTCACAGCTGCTTGTATGCTGTGTACCTCGCGCTCCCTATCTCAAGGCCAAGTGTTTGTCTCTACTGCGCATGACGGCTTCAGACAAACACTTGGCCTTTTATAATATAGGATGATGATGTATATAAAGACATATCATAAATATAGCACACTGTTATGGCTGCAGAATTTAAACACAACTAACCCAGGTCAACATAAGTAAGCAACAATTATTTCAGTTTTCAGTTTTGGCAAATGTCATCTTTTAGGCCCAGTGTACTGTAGACCCACATCTATATATGCCCCAGTGTACTATAGACCCACATCTATATATGCCCCAGTGTACTATAGACCCACAGCTATATATGCCCCTGTGTACTATAGACCCACAGCTATATATGCCCCAGTGTACTATAGACCCACAGCTATATATGCCCCTGTGTGCTATAGACGTACAACTATATATGCCCCAGTGTACTATAGACGCACAGCTATATATGGCCCAGTGTACTATAGACCCACAGCTATATATGCCCCAGTGTACTATAGACCCACAGCTATATATGCCCCAGTGTACTATAGACCCACAGCTATATATGCCCCTGTGTACTATAGACACACAGCTATATATGCCCCTGTGTGCTATAGACGCACAACTATATATGCCCCAGTGTACTATAGACGCACAGCTATATATGGCCCAGTGTACTATAGATGCACAGCTATATATGGCCCAGTGTACTATAGACGCACAGCTATATATGGCCCAGTGTACTATAGACGCACAGCTATATATGGCCCAGTGTACTATAGACACACAGCTATATATGCCCCAGTGTACTATAGATGCAGTTATATATGCCCTAGTGTACTATAGACGCACAGCTATATATGGCCCAGTGTACTATAGACACACAGCTATATATGGCCCAGTGTACTATAGACGCACAACTATATATGCCCCAGTGTACTATAGACGCACAGCTATATATGCCCCAGTGTACTATAGACGCACAGCTATATATGCCCCAGTGTACTATAGATGCACAGTTATATATGCCCCAGTGTAGTATAGACACACAGCTATATATGTCCCAGTGTACTATAGAGACACAGCTATATATGGCCCAGTGTACTATAGATGCACAACTATATATGCCCCAGTGTCCTATAGACACACAGCTATATATGGCCCAGTGTACTATAGATGCACAACTATATATGCCCCAGTGTACTATAGACACACAGCTATATATGCCCCAGTGTCCTATAGACACACAGCTATATATGCCCCAGTGTACTATAGACACACAGCTATATACGCCCCAGTGTACTATAGACACACAGCTATATATGCCCCAGTGTACTATAGACACACAGCTATATATGCCCCAGTGTACTATAGATGCAGTTATATATGCCCTAGTGTACTATAGACACACAACTATATATGCCCCAGAGTACTATAGACGCACAGCAGTTATATATGTCTGATCTTGGTATATCTACATTGAACCATTTTGCATCATGATTACAACAAAAATATATGTAGCTTTATACAGCATAACAAATAATTTGGTATAGCATTGCCTGAAGGCTCTTTACTTGTGAAATTACCAACCTAGTTTTGTTACATGATGCAACTCTACAAGGTGTTCAACTTACCTCACAATCTATGTTCAGTAAATACTTTTTCTCAGTGCAAATAATGATATACTCTTTTTATTCTGAGATGTCTGTACAAGTTGGAGAAAGATGTTGGAAGAATTTGCATCTAAGTTTTAAATACAGAACTGCTCATATGGATATATATTCTATTTAGGTAATAATTAAAGGCATAATCTGACAAAGGATACCTTTGCCCCACAATACATGACACCACAATACTAAGCTAGCAAGTCACAAACATAAACTAAATTAACATAATATGCAGCTTGTACAACGACACGGTTGTATTGTACATACTGTCAACTAGATGCAAATAAATCACCTATACCAGGGATGGGGAAACTTGACCCTCCAGATGTTTCAGAACTATATTTCTCATGATGCTCAACTGGACCTCAGAGTGCGTAAGCATCAGGAGGGCCAAGGTTCCCAATTCCTTACCTATACCATAAGATGCTGCATGTACTAACTTTACAGATACTATCACAATTTTTTTGTTTCTTGTTTCTGCAGTAGTAGGAAAAATCATCATGGATGTACTGAGTGAATCATTGGCTAAATTTACAGTTGACCTTCACAAGCAACTGGTCAAAAATAATAAAAAGAACATATTAATTTCTCCAGTAAGCATCTCATCTGCTTTTTGCATGGTATTATTGGGAGCGAAAGGAAACACTGCAAGCCAGATTGAAAAGGTTAGTACTCACCAGGCGAATGATTAGTTTTGATAAAGCAATGACATTTCAGACTTTTCCTATCTATATATAGATACAAACTGTCACACTGTACAGCATAAACATTCATTTACATGTATTTATTTTTTTTGTCCATTGAGGGCTAGATTACGAGTGGAATGATATCTGCTTGCACATTAACTCTGCTAGAAGTATTTTTTTTGCACGTATTACAAGTTTAAAATAAAAGGTTTTCGCACAAGTGTCAACCCGATGCACACAAAAAGCCAAATTTGGAATACCGCAACCATGTTAACGAATCCCGCCATAGACTTCAATGGAGCTCACAACTAAAAAAATACTTTAAAAGTGTTATATATACAGTAAATATGATTATATATAAAGATATATACAGAGATATATAGGAATATCGATTTAAAAATACTTAGAACATATTCCCCTATGTGAAGAACAGTGACATTTACAGTAAATACACAAACAAATATAAATATTGTGTAAATATGATGATTTTTCATGTTTTCAGCTACTTAAAGGGACAGTCTACACTAAAATTGTTATTGTTCAAAAATATAGATAATGCCTTAACTACCCTTTCCCCAGCTTTGCACAACCGACATTGATATAGTAATATACTTTATAGCATTTAAACCTCTAAATTTCTGCCTGTTTCTAACTCTAAGCCACTATAGACAGCCTCTTATCACATGCTTTGTTATTTGCTTTTCCCAACAGGAGACTGCTAGTTCATGTGGGCCATAAAGATAACATTGTGTTCACACCCTAGGAGTTTTTTAAGATTCAGCACAACACAGTACTAAATGCAAGTCAATAGATAATAAATAGTTACAGTCATGTGATCAGGGGGCTGTCAGAAGATACTTAAATACAAGGTAATTAAACTATAAATTAATCTAACATAACTATTCTAATAAAATAAAATAAACTACCATTAAAAAATCCTAACTTACATGATTAAAAAAACAAAAAATAAAAAATGATAGATTTAAATAAACCTAATACTATGAAAAAAATTAAATAATTTAACATTACAAAAAAAAACGCTAAAATTACAAAAAATAAAAAATGAAAATATCCAAAATTAATAAAAAAATTACACCTAATCTAATAGCCCTATAAAAAACAAAATAAGCGACTCAAAATAAAAGTACCGAAAAAAGTTATTTAAATAACTATTCACAAACACCTAGGCCCATATTTATCAAGCTCCGTACGGAGCTTGAAGGACCGTGTTTCTGGCGAGTCTTCAGACTCGCCAGAAGCAAGTTATGAAGCAGCGGTATAAAGACCGCTGCTCCATAACCCTGTCCACCTGCTCTGAGCAGGCGGACAAACATCACAGGAAATCAACCCGATCGAGTATGATCGGGTTGATTGACACCCCCCTGCTGGGGGGCGGCGTTGCACCAGCAGCTCTTGTGAGCTGCTGGTGCAATGTTAAATGCGGAGAGCGTATTGCTCTCCGCATTTAGCGAGGTCTTGTGAACCTGATCCGCACTGTCAGATCAGGTCCGCAAGACCAATGATAAAAAGAGGCCCTAGAGTACAAGTGTTGTGCTAAACCGGGTGCGTAAAGAATGCAAAAAAATGAGCGTTAAAAAAATGAAAATATCCAAAATTAATAAAAAATTACACCTAATCTAATAGCCCTATAAAAAACAAAATAAGCCCCTCAAAATAAAAGTACCGAAAAAAGGGAATAGGAGCGCCAAAGTTGGCTAAAGTATATATAAAACAGGATAAATCAGGAACAAAGCTGACTGAAAAGGAGGGTGATATTGACATTGGTATATCTAATAATGTATAATATATATATATATATATATATATATATATATATAACACCTACAGTTGGTCTTTCTATATAGGCAAATAAGTATAGAAACTGGTAGTTTCAAAAATGCTTAAAACAATTTATTTATATTAAAAACTTATATAAAAAATTTTATTAAAATTTTTTTTATAATAAAAAAGGAGTGACTCAGGATTGTTTGCTCTCACATATATATTAAGTCAAGTCAAAAACTGTTCAGATAAAATACAATACAATCGGATTCAATGCTATATAATACAATTGGTATACAATGTAATAGATATAAAGTGCAAATAATGAATACACTAATAGAAGAGACAATCTCAGAAGATCAAAATAGTGCAATGTCTGGATAGATCTCCGGTAAGGATACCGGTTGGTTACCTACGCAAACATGTGCACGTGCAATAAAAGGTGGTAAACTGTGGAAAATACAGTAAAAAAATGGCCAAAAATGCAATATGTATATATATATATATATATATATATATATATATATATATATATGTTACCTGGGATCTTGGAAACACACAGTCCTCAAAGCTGGAAACACCACACAAGGTTGTAGCTTTATAAAATACAGTCTGTTTATTATCAGGTCTGGCAAAAACCCAGGGACCCAGAAATAAATCACATATTTTCTCTATGTGGCAAACAAACATAACAATTCTCCCTGGGGTTGTCAGACCATACCCCGCACTGCAGCACTTTTGAGGGAATATAGACACCTTCCATTACTATGCCTTGGGTTCTGTCACAATATATATTTATTTTTTTATATATATATATATATATATATATATAGATACATATATATATAAAATTCAAAAATTAAAATTTAAAAATCATAACGTGAAAGATATGTGAAAAAATATGTGAAAAAATTAAAATAAAAAAAAAATATATATATATATATATATATATATATATATATATATATATTATATTAAAGGGTCCAAATCAAAATTAAGAAAAAAATCCAAAGGTATAATTCCAATGATAATATGTATATAATACCCCAAAAATATATAAATATGCGTATGGGTCCAGTGGTATTATAGTACTGATCATACAATCCAAGTGTCCAAATAAGTGTGTATTATTAGTAGTGATTCCTGTGTCCAAACTCGATATCCAAGAGGTCCCGCTGCTGGGATAATAACTAGTAATAAACAATACAATCCTAAAAAAGAAAGAAAAAAGAAAAAACAGTGTACAAAATGCCATTTATAGGTAGAGGCTATTGTTGTTGCACTCACTCAAATAAACAATCCTGAGAGAAATAGAAAGCCTCACAAATCGTGGTGGGGATACTGGTCGACGCATTCCAGCCCTTATATAGGGCCTTTTTCAAGACATGATCTTTATCACCTTTTATCGCACGTGTACACGTTTGCATAGGTAACCAACCGGTATCCTTACCGGAGATCTATCCAGCCATTGCACTATTTTGATCTTCTGAGATTGTCTCTTCTATTAGTGTATTCATTTTTTGCACTTTATGGGCGCGATCCGATATAGATCGCAGTTTGTGGCGCAAGCGAGGGAACCCGCGTCACCCGCAGTTTCAGCTCGCAACTCGAGCTATCCCATATATGTCGCCGTCAGATGCTAACGTGCCGTAAGTCTGACAAACCAGCGATGTCCAGAAATCTGCGCAAGTATAAATTTCTGGCGTCGCCAGTGACTTGCGGCACGTTAGAAACTGCCGGCGCCTACAAAACCTGACTAAAGTCTAAATCACCCGCACTGTCTAACACGCCTCCCTAACATAGCCCGACACGTCTAACATGCCTCCCTAACATAGCCCGACACGTCTAACCCTCTATCCGCTATCCTCCCTCACTATCCTAACAATAAAATATGTATTAACCCCTAAACCGCCGCTACCTAATAAAGTTATTAACCCCTAAACCGCCGCCAGCTATATTAAATCTATAACCCCCTAAAGTGAGCCCCTAACACTGCCGCCATCTACCTTACCTACCCCCTAAAGTAAGCCCCTACCCCGCCGCTATTTTAAAATTATTAACCCCTAATCTAATCCCCCTACCCCGCCGCCATCTATATTAAATTATTTAACCCCTAAAATACTAAACTATCCCTACCACTAAACCTAAGTCTAACCCTACAAATAGCCCTGAAAAGGGCTTTTTGCGTGGCATTGCCCCAAAGTAACAGCTCTTTTGCCAGCCCTTAAAAGGGCTTTTTGCGGGGCATGCCCCAAAGTAACAGCTCTTTTGCCAGCCCTTAAAAGGGCTTTTGGTGGGGCTTTGTCAGAAAGTAAACTGCTCTTTTGCCTACAATCTACATCCCCCTACACCGTGGCCACCTATAATAAATGTATTAACCCCTAATCTAATCCCCCTACACCGCCGCCAGCTATATTAACTATATTAACCCTAATTATATTAGGGTTAATATAGTTAATATCGTTATTATATTATATATATATATTAAGTATAATAACCCTATCTAACTCTAACATCCTAACTAAACTCTTATTAAAATAAATCTAATATTAATATTATTAATTAAAATATTCCTATTTAAATCTAAATACTTACCTATAAAATAAACCCTAAGATAGCTACAATGTAATTAATAATTACATTATAGCTATGTTAGGGTTTATATTTATTTTACAGGTAAATTGTTAATTATTTTAACTAGGTATAATAGCTATTAAATAGTTATTAACTATTTAATAGCTACCTAGTTAAAATAATTACCCAATTACCTGTAAAATAAATCCTAACCTAAGTTACAAATACACCTACAATATCAATAAATTAAATAAACTACAAATATCTATCTAAAATACAATTAAATAAACTAAACTAAATTACAAAAAAACAAACACTAAATTACAAAAAATAAAAAAAAGATTACAAGATTTTTAAGCTAATTACACCTATTCTAAGCCCCCTAATAAAATAATAAAGCCCCCCAAAATAAAAAAATTCCCTACCCTATTCTAAATTAAAACAAGTTCAAAGCTCTTTTACCTTACCAGCCCTTAAAAGGGCCTTTTGTGGGGGCATGCCCCAAAGAAAACTGCTCTTTTGCCTGCAAAAAAAAACACAATACCACCCCCCAACATTACAACCCACCACCCACATACCCCTAATCTAACCCAAACCCCCCTT
Organism: Bombina bombina; assembly: GCF_027579735.1. Taxonomy (NCBI): domain Eukaryota; kingdom Metazoa; phylum Chordata; class Amphibia; order Anura; family Bombinatoridae; genus Bombina; species Bombina bombina. Next base: position 682,175,363 of record NC_069503.1, read on the forward strand.
AAATAAACCTAACACTACCCCCCCTGAAGATCTCCCTACCTTGTATTCACCCCGCCGGGCAGAACTCCTGATCCGATCCGGGCGATGTGTTCCAGCAAGCGGCAGTGAAGTCTTCTTCCATCCGGGCGATGTCTTGAAGCAAGCGGCAGAGAATCTTCTTCGGCGACGTCTTCAAGCAAATCGGCATCTTCAATCTTCTTACTTCGCTCCTCCGCCGTGGAGCATCCTTCCGGCACGACGACTTCCCGACGAATGAGGTTCCTTTAACCCCTTAATGACCGAGGACGTGCAGGGTACGTCCTCAGAAAAAAAGCAGTTAACGCCTGAGGACGTACCCTGCACGTCCTCGGTGTGGAAAGCAGCTGGAAGCGATCCTGCTCGCTTCCAGCTGCTTTCCGGTTATTGCAGTGATGCCTCGATATGGAGGCATCCTGCAATAACCTTAGATGGCCATCCGATGCAGAGAGAGCCACTCTGTGGCCCTCTCTGCACCGGACATCGATGGCCGGTATCGTTGGTGGGTGGGAGCCGGTGTGGGAGGTGGGTGGCGGCCATCGATGGCCCTGGTCATGTGGAGGGGGCGGGATCGTGGGCGTTATTTAGGTGGTGGGGGTTGGTCCATGGGGGGGGGGAAGCTACACTACAGAAAAATTAAAAAAAAAAATTAAAAAAATAAACATTTAATTGTGCAAACTGGGTACTGGCAGACAGCTGCCAGTACCCAAGATGTCCCCCAATAAGGCAGAGGGGGAGGCTTAGAGAGCTGTTTTGGGGGGGATCAGGGAGGTTGGGGGCTAAGGGGGGATCCTAAACACAGCATATGTAAATATGCTTTTTTTTTTTCTTTTAAAAAAAAAAAAATCTTTTATTTTAGTACTGGCAGACTTTCTGCCAGTACTTAAGATGGCGGGGACAATAGTGGGGTGGGGGAGGGAAGGGAGCTGTTTGGGAGGGATCAGGGGGTGGGATGTGTCAGGTGGGAGGCTGAACTCTACACTAAAGCTAAAATTAACCCTGCAAGCTCCCTACACACTACCTAATTAACCCCTTCACTGCTAGCCATAATACACATGTGATGCGCAGCAGCATTTAGCGACTTTCTAATTACCAAAAAGCAACGCCAAAGTCATATATGTCTGCTATTTCTGAACAAAGGGCATCCCAGAGAAGCATTTACAACCATTTGTGCCATAATTGCACAAGCTGTTTGTAATTAATTTCAGTGAGAAACCTAAAATTGTGAAAAAATTAAAGTTTTTTCTAATTTGATCGCATTTGGCGGTGAAATGGTGGCATGAAATATACCAAAATGGGCCTAGATCAATACTTGGGGTTGGCTACTACACTACACTAAAGCTAAAATTAACCCTAGAAGCTCCCTACATGCTCCCTAATTAACCCCTTCACTGCTGGGCATAATACACGTATTTTGCGCAGGGGCATTTAGCAGCCTTCTAATTACCAAAAAGCAAAGCCAAAGCCATATATGTCTGCTATTTCTGAACAAAGGGGATCCCAGAGAAGCATTTACAACCATTTATGCTATAATTGCATAAGTTGTTTGTAAATAATTTCAGTGAGAAACCTAAAGTTTGTGAAAATATTTGTGAAAAAGTGAACAATTTTTTTTATTTGATCGCATTTGGCGGTGAAATGGTGGCATGAAATATACCAAAATGGGCCTAGATCAATACTTTGGGATGTCTTCTAAAAAAAATATATACATGTCAATGGATATTCAGGGATTCCTGAAAGATATTAGTGTTCCAATGTAACTAGCGCTAATTTTGAAAAAAAGTGGTTTGGAAATAGCAAAGTGCTACTTGTATTTATGGCCCTATAACTTGCAAAAAAAGCAAAGAACATGTAAACATTGGGTATTTCTAAACTCAGGACAAAATTTAGAAACTATTTAGCATGGGTGTTTTTTGGTGGTTGTAGATGTGTAACAGATTTTGGGGGTCAAATTTAGAAAAAATGTGTTTTTTTCCATTTTTTTCCTCATATTTTATAATATTTTTTAAAGTAAATTATAAGATATGATGAAAATTATGGTATCTTTTGAAAGTCAATTTAATGGCGAGAAAAACAGTATATAATATATGTGGTTACAGTAAATGAGTAAGAGGAAAATTACAGCTAAACACAAACACCGCAACAATGTAAAAATAGCCTTGGTCCCAAACGGACAGAAAATGGAAAAGTGCTGCGGTCATTAAGGGGTTAAATGACGTCATCCAAGATGGCGTCCGTCGAATTCCGATTGGCTGATAGGATTCTATCAGCCAATCGGAATTAAGGTAGAAAAATCTGATTGGCTGATTGAATCAGCCAATCAGATTCAAGTTCAATCTGATTGGCTGATTGGTTCAGCCAATCAGATTGAACTTGAATCTGATTGGCTGATTCAATCAGCCAATCAGATTTTTCTAACTTAATTCCGATTGGCTGATAGAATCCTATCAGCCAATCAGAATTCGGTGGACGCCATCTTGGATGACGTCATTTAAAGGTACCTCATTCGTCGTTCAGTCGTCGGCCGGGATGGATGCTCCGCGGTGGCGGAGCGAAGAAAGAAGATTGAAGATGCCGCTTCATGGAAGATGCTGCCGGAAGGAAGAAGACTTTGCTGCCGCTTGGAGGAAGACGTCGCCGGGAGGAAGAATTCTTCTTTTCCGCTTGGAGGAAGACATCGCTGGAGGAAGAATTCTTCTTTGCCGCTTGGAGCAAGACATCGCCCGGATCGGATGAGGAGTTCGGCCCGGTGTGGTGAAGACAAGGTAGGGAGATCTTCAGGGGGGTTGTGTTAGGCTTTTTTAAGGGGGGTTTGGGTGGGTTTAGAATAGGGGTATGTGGGTGGTGGGTTGTAATGGGGGGGGGTATTGTATATGTTTTTAAATGCAAAAGAGCTGAATTCTTTGGGGCATGCCCCACAAAAGGCCCTTTTAAGGGCTGGTAAGGTAAAGAGCTTTGAACTTTTTTTAATTTAGAATAGGGCAGGGAATTTTTTTATTTTGGGGGGCTTTATTATTTTATTAGGGGGCTTAGAATAGGTGTAATTAGCTTAAAAATCTTGTAATCTTTTTTTTATTTTTTGTAATTTAGTGTTTTTTTTTTGTAATTTAGTTTAGTTAATTTAATTGTATTTTTAGATAGATATTTGTAATTTATTTAATTTATTGATAGTTTAGGTGTATTTGTAACTTAGGTTAGGATTTATTTTACAGGTAATTGGGTAATTATTTTAACTAGGTAGATATTAAATAGTTAATAACTATTTAATAGCTATTATACCTAGTTAAAATAATTAACAAATTACCTGTAAAATAAATATTAACCCTAACATAGCTACAATGTAATTATTAATTATATTGTAGCTATCTTAGGGTTTATTTTATAGGTAAGTATTTAGATTTAAATAGGAATATTTTAGTTTATAATATGAATTAGATTAATTTAATATAAATTTAGTTAGGGGTGTTAGGGTTAGATAGAGTTAATATAGTTAATATAAATACTATAGTAACTATATTAACTATAATATACTTAGGGTTAATATAGATAATATAGCTGGTGGCGGGGTAGGTAGATTAAATTAGGGGTTAATAATTTTAATAGAGATGGCGGCGGTGTAAGGGGCTTACATTAGGGGTTAATAATATTAATATAGCTGGCGGCGGAATAGGGGGATTAGATTAGGGGTTAATAATTTTTATATAGGTGGCGGCGGTGTAAGGGGTCAGATTAGGGGATAGATAAGGTAGATGGCGGCGGTTTTAGGGGCTCACAGTAGGGGGTTAGTTTATGTAGATGGCGGCGGGGTCCGGGAGCGGCGGTTTAGGGGTTAATAACTTTATTAGGGATTTCGGGGGGGGGATCGCGGTTGACAGGTAGATAGACATTGCGCATGCGTTAGGTGTTAGGTTTATTTTCTAGCTAGTTTAGGGAGTTACGGGGCTCCAATAGTCAGTGTAAGGCTTCTTACGGCTGCTTTTTGTGGCTAAGTGAAAATGGAGTAAGATTTCTCCATTTTCGCCACGTAAGTCCTTACGCTGCATATTGGATACCAAACTGCGCTAGTTTGGTATACCTGCCTATGGCCCAAAAAGCTATGGGCAACGGCAGAAATATACGGGCGTAACTTCTAGGTTACGCCGCATATGTGATACCAAACCAGCGTAAATATTGGCGTCGCCGGCTTTTGCGGGCGACGATTTTTATCGGATCGACCCCTATATCTATTACATTGTATACCAATTGTATTATATAGCATTGAATCCGATTGTATTGTATTTTATCTGAAAAGTTTTGACTTGACTTAATATATATGTGAGAGCAAACAATCTTGAGTCACTCCTTTTTTATTATAAAAAAAATTTTAATACATTTTTTTTATATAAGTTTTTAATGTAAATAAATAGTTTTAAGCATTTTTGAAAATACCAGTTTCTATACTTATTTGCCTATATAGAAAAACCAACTGTAGATGTTATATTATATATTATACATTATTAGATATACCAATGTCAATATCACCCTCCTTTTCAGTCAGCTTTGTTCCTGATTTATACTCTTTTATATATACTTTAGCCAACTTTGGTGCTCCCTTTGCCCTAAGTTAAACAGCTCTTTTACTCTTTTACCTAAAAAACTTACAAAGTCCCCCCTAAAGGTAAAACCCCTCACCCAACCAACCCCCCAAAATAAAACATCTTAGTCTAAATAAATCCTAAACTACCCATTACCACTAAAGGGGCATTTGTATGGGCATTTTCCTTAAAAGGGCATTCAGTTCTTTTACTGCCCTTAAAAGGGCATTCAGCTCTTTTACTGTCCATTAAAACCTTAATTTAAAAAAAAAGCACAATTAAAAAAATAAATAAAAAAAAACTAACACTAACCACAGGAAATCTACTCACGGTTCCTGAAGTCCGGACATCCATCTTCATCTAGGCCGTGAGAAGTCTTCATCCAGGAAGCGACATCTTGATCTATCGTGGGGGCATCTTCTTTCTTCATCCCGTTGTCGCAGAGCTGTGGAGGAGAGGAGCTGTGGAGGTACGGAGCATCTTTGCCGGCGGCGCGGACATCCAGTGTAGAGGATCCTCTACATACAGTCACCGCCGTACACTGAAGCTTGAATGCAAGGCACCCATTTAAATATGGGGTACCTTGCATTCCTATTGGGTGACATTTTCAAATCAGCCGAAAGGATGAGAGCTATTAAAATCATATTGGCTGATTTGAACAGCCAATAGGATTTCAGCCTATAGGATGTCAGCCAATAGGAATGCAAGGTACTCCATACTTAAACGGGTACGTTGCATTCAAGCTTCAGTGTACGGTGGTGATTGTATGAAGAGGATTCTCAACGCTGGATGTCCGCACCACCAGCAACAATGCTCCGCCCCCCACAGCTCCGCACCACTGGGATAAATATAGAAGATGCCGCCTGGATGAAGATGGATGTTGGGACTTCTGGAACTGTGAGTAGATTTCCTGGGGTTAGTGTTAGGTTTTTTTACATTTTTTGGGGTGTTTTTTTTTAGATTAGGGTTTTGATGGCCAGTAAAAGAGCTGAATGCCCTTTTAAGGGCTGTAAAAGAGCTGAATGCCCTTTTAAGGGCAATGCCCATAAAATGCCCCTTTAGGGGCTATGGGTATTTTAGGATTTTTTTAGACTTAGGTTTTTTATTTTGGGGTGTTGGTTGGGTGGGGGGTTTTACTGTTGGGGGGACTTTGTACGTGTTATAGGTAAAAGAGCTGTTTAACTTAAGGCAATGCCCTACAAAAGGCCCTTTTAAGGGCTATTGGTAGTTTATTGTTAGGTTAGGGGGTGTTTTTATTTTGGAAGGCTTTTTCATTTTTATAGGGCTATTAGATTAGGTGTAATTTTTATTATTTTGGATATTATTTTTTGTAATCTTACATTTTTTAATTTTTCGTAGTATTAGGTTTATTTAAATGTGTAATTTAGGTTTTTTTATTTTTTCATAGTGTTAGTTTTTTTAATCATGAAATTTAGGATTTTTAATTGGTAGTTTATTTTGTTTTATTTGAATAGTTAGGTTAATTTATAGTTTAATATTAGTTTTGTTTTAATTTCACTGGTAAGCTTATATTTATTTTAAGATAGTTATATTGTAACTTTTAATTTAAAGTTAGGGGGGTGTTAGGTTTAGGGTTAATAGTTTAATTTAGTGTTTTGCGACGTGGGGGTGGCGGTTTAGGGGTTAATAGGTTTAGTTTATTAGTTGTGATGGGGGGGCTGGCGGTTTAGGGGTTAATAGTTTATTTAGTTTTGGCGATGTGGGGGACTGGCAGTTTAGGGGTTAATAGGTGTAATATAGTATTTGCGATTTAGGGTTTAATAGGTTTAGTTTATTAGTTGTGATGAGGGGGGCTGGCGGTTTAGGGGCTAATACTTTATTATAGTGTTGGCGATGTGGGGGGCGGCAGTTCAGGGGTTAATAGGTTTATTTTAGTGTTGGTGATGTGGGTGGGCAGCAGATTAGGGGTTAGTAAGTGTAATATAGTATTTGCAATGTGGAAGGGTGGTGGTTTAGGGGTTAATAGGTAGTTTATGGGTGTTAGTGTACTTTGTAACATTTTAGTTATGAGTTTTGTGAAACATTTTTGTTTCGCAAAACCTATAACTACTGGTCTCAGATCGTGGAATGGATTGTGTTGGTATAGGCTGTAACGCAAGCATTTTAGCCAGATCGCACAACCTGTAATACAGCGCTATGGAAAATCCCGCACTCAAACTTAATTTGCTTAAAGGCTAAAATGCTTGCGGTATAGCTATACTGCCGCAACTTGAAATACGCGTTACCTGCCATTCCACACGCAATGGCCAATACCGCACAACGCAAAACTTGTAATCTAGCTGATTGCAAGTAGATGAGTCTATTGAAAATATTATATCAGAAAAATACTATTCTTATTTTACAATGAATATATATATATATATAAATCGCAAAAAGGAAGGCACTCGCCGGGTTTAATAAGGATAAAGATTTATAAAGCTTTATCCTTATTAAACCCGGTGAGTGCCTTCCTTTTTGCGATATGTTGGATCTGTGAAGTATGCAGGGTCTCTTTGATGTGCACCCCGGTGGTTCAAATGTTACCATGAGTACCAGGCCATGCTATAAAGACTATATATATACAATGCAAAATCTAGATACCTAATTTCTAAACAGAATGCTGTATTTACTTTCAGGTATTTCATTTCCCTGCAGTTGAGGAATCAACACTGTCTCCAAAAAACGTATGTATCTGCTCCTTTCCAGTGGTGTCTCCAGAAAAAATACATACAGGGGGGCACTTCTCAGAGGCACACTGGTATTTTGTGGGTGGGGACACCATGAGAAGGTATTCTGTGGGCGGGGTCAGGATATTCCATTGACACGGTGATCACAGATGCAGGTGGGGGCTAGTGCCCCCCCCCCGCCCCCTGGTTATGCCTCTTCTCCTTCCTCAGTGTTTTTTTTTTTTTTTTTCACTTTAAAGCACTAGTGCATTTATTCTTGGTACTAGCACAAGGCACTGGGAAATCTCCACTCTCAATCCCTCCAAAACAGTTTTAGTGTATATTTGTCTAATTTATTTTGCAAAATAGAAAGTCAGTTATTCACGGAAATGACATGCACGCTCACTAGACCACCAGGGTAATTGATTAATTAGTAATAAATTAAACCATAACACTTGAACATCATAGGAGTAGACAGGCAGCATGCCACAGAACTACCCCTCTGAATTTGATGCCACTCCAAAAGCCACATACCTAGGCCAAAAATTGACCCTGCTGAAATATCATGGTAATGTCAATTTTCTACATTATCCAGAGTTTAAAATGTGACTGCAATTCTTGTATTATATAGCTAAAAGTCTCTAGGGAGTTCATTGGATGAGACCATCAGCATGTACTGGCAAGACTGGTGGATAATATAAAGCTACCAGAACTGATATAAATTTTAATAAAAAAGACAAATACATTTTAGTCACAGAAGTAAATGTATTGCCTGGAGTTGAACATTTATTTAGAGCTTAGAATAGCTGCATCTGACTTACAAATTAACCCTCTCATAGCCTTCTAAGCATCAGTTCTACAAACAGGATGGCTATTGTGATTGTCTGTTTGCACACATTTTGCCACCTGGTCTTTTACGGGCATGTACAGTATTTTTAAGGTTCAGTAAAATATATATTAAGAATATCACTACAGAAAAATACTATTACTATTTTGCTATTAATGTATTTAAGCAAACATCATAAAACTATTATATTATTAAGAAGCTATTTAAAGTATTAGAGCATAACCATATGGGTACTTTCCAAACATTATTTTCTATTTTATTGCAGAAACGTAATTTACCTGAAGAAATGGGATGTGAACCCGTAAATACGAATGTATGTATTATCATCTACTTATGATACATTTCAATTCCCTCAAATATTTAAATGTAACCCATTTTGCTTGCTGGGGTCTGTAGAGGAGTATTGGAGGATCCCATCATTACACTCAAGCACCATTGGTATTGTAGAGATTTTATAGTTACCAGCTTCATTCTCTTGGTATCTTTTGTTGTAAAACATACGTAGGTAGGCTCAGGAGCAGCAATGCACTTTTGGTAGCTACTTGCTGAACAGTGCTGCACATATTTGCCTCTTGCCATTGGCTCACCCGGTGTGTTCAGCAAGCTCCTAGTGGTGCATATCTGCTCTTTATACCATGGATACCAAGAGCGTGTAGTCAATTTAATAATATAAATAAATTGGAAAGTTGTTTAAAATTGTATGCTCTATCGGAATCATGAAAGATACATTTTCGGCTTCATGTCCTTTGAAGATACCATAGTAAAGATTGATGGGAATATACTCTCTACCTGAGACTACAGTTTTTTAACAAACATTTTCACATGATACTTCTCCATATTCTTAGCACATTAAAGTCATTTGAGAAATCTTTATTCTGACTGGGGAGAACAGCCCTTACTGACAGTAGATTGAAAAAATGATAAGAGTAAACTCATAACATACCATCAACTATCATGATAATCACCCTTTAGACAGAGCAATACAGATAGACAGACAGCCAGACAGAAAGACAGACGTTCAAACATCTGAAACACAAGAATTAGCATAGACCAAGATTACAAGTTGCGTGGTATGGCTTTTCTGCACGCGTTATGGTCTTTGCGTTCAGAATGGTCATTATTATTATTATTATTATTATTATTATCAGGTATTTGTAGAGCGCCAACAGATTCCGCAGCATTAAGTTAGTATTACAAGACGCGTGTCCCGTCTTTACCGTGCGCAATATGGCCTTTACTGCAATGATCCATTCTGCACTCAAAGACCTGTAGTAATGTGTTTTGTGAAAAAAAAGTTCACAAAACACATGAAAAATACCTTAAAAAGTACACCTACACCCATAAACTACACTATTAACCGCTAAACCACTATCCCTCGCATTGAAAACACAAAATAAACTTATTAACCCCTAAACCGCCATCCCCCACATCGCAACCACAAAATAAAACTATTAACCTCCAAACCGCCATCCCCCCACATCGCAACCACTAAATAAAACTATTAACCCCTAAACTGCCATCCCACCACATCGCAACCACTAAATAAAACTATTAACTCCTAAACCACCATCCACCACATTGCAAAGTATTAAACTAATATTTAAACCCCCTAACCTAACACCCCCTAACATAACCCCAATTAAAATACACCTAAATTAAAGTAAAAATAAACTAACTACCTTAAAACAAAAAAAATAATAAAAAAACCTACATTACAAAAAACCCTAACATTGCAAAAAATAAAAATACTACCTTTACAAAAAATGAAAAAGCTACCATTACAAAAAAAACAATCAAAATTATCCAAAATTAAAACAAAATACTCCTATTCTAATAACCAAAAATAAAAAAACACCCCAGAATACAAAAAAATCTTATCTACAGATAAACTACCAATATTACTTAAAGGGGCCTTTTGTAGGGCATTGCCCTAAAGCTAACAGCTCTTTAACATGAAAAATATAACAATTAACCCCTAACATTACAATCCCTGAGGGTCTCTTCATGCGATCTCCAGCTGCACACTGAAGATTGAATAGGTAGGGTCTGGGGGTGTTGGGTCTTTAGGCCTTCAATGGGGAATGTGATCGCAGGTGTTTTTTTTTTTTAACATTTTTTCTCCATTAATCTCTATGGGGGAATACATGCACGCGCACGCCAAGTCGGAACTTGGTTTGTGTGTGGTATACGGCTTAACACAGCATAACGCACGCAAAAAGTACGTTATTTTAAAACTTGTAATGGCAGCGCAATGGAAATTGCAAAAAAAGCCAAAATGTGCTGTGTGTTTGCTACAGATTTGCTGCGTGACTTGTAATCTGGGTTATAGGAGGGGGCTAACTGAACTTTACATTGTTAAAGGAACAATTAATGATGTGTTCAGGAATAAAAATATTGAATATTATGTAACCATCCCAAAAAATGTTCTAGGCAAACCAAAACAATGTTTTAGGCTACTGTAGTAATTAGTAGTACTAAGTATTAATAGGTACTGTATATATTTTGCGTGATGCAATAGATTTCTAATATAGAATAAAATCAAGATTTTTCACATGATATTTGTTTTCATCTTCTTAGCACATTTATTAAATAAACTATCTAAGGCCTAGATTTAGAGTTTGGCGGTAGCCGTCAAAACCAGCGTTAGAGGCTCCTAACGCTGGTTTTAGGCTACCGCCGGTATTTGGAGTCAGTCAGGAAAGGGTCTAACGCTCACTTTCCAGCCGCAACTTTTCCATACCGCAGATCCCCTTACGTCAATTGCGTATCCTATCTTTTCAATGGGATCTTTCTAATTCCGGTATTTAGAGTCGTGGCTGAAGTGAGCGTTAGAAATCTAACGATAAAACTACAGCCGCAGAAAAAAGTCAGTAGTTAAGAGCTTTCTTGGCTAACGCCGGTTTATAAAGCTCTTAACTACTGTGCTCTAAAGTACACTAACACCCATAAACTACCTATGTACCCCTAAACTGAGGTCTCCCCACATCGCCGCCACTCTATTAAATTTTTTTAACCCCTAATCTGCCGACAGCCACCTACGTTATACTTATGTACCCCTAATCTGCTGCCCCTAACACCGCCGACCCCTATATTATATTTATTAACCTCTAACCTGCCCCCCACAACTTCGCCGCCAGCTACCTAAATAATTAACCCCTAATCTGCCGACCGCAAAGCGCCGCCACCTACATTATAGCTATGTACCCCTAATCTGCTGCCCCTAACACCGCCGACCCCTATATTATATTTATTAACCCCTAATCTGCCCCCCTCAACGTCGCCTCCACCTGCCTATACTTATTAACCCCTAATCTGCCGAGCGGATCTCACCGCTACTATAATAAAGTTATTAACCCCTAATCCGCCTCACTCCCGCCTCAATAACCCTATAATAAATAGTATTAACCCCTAATCTGCCCTCCCTAACATCGCTGACACCTAACTTCAATTATTAACCCCTAATCTGCCGACCTAATCTCGCCGCTACTGTAATAAATGTATTAACCCCTAAAGCTAAGTCTAACCCTAACACTAACACCCCCCTAAATTAAATATAATTTAAATCTAACGAAATAAATTAACTCTTATTAAATAAATTATTCCTATTTAAAGCTAAATACTTACCTGTAAAATAAACCCTAATATAGCTACAATATAAATTATAATTATATTATAGCTATTTTAGGATTTATATTTATTTTACAGGCAACTTTGTATTTATTTTAACCAGGTACAATAGCTATTAAATAGTTAAGAACTATTTAATAGCTAAAATAGTTAAAATATTACAAAATTACCTGTAAAATAAATCCTAACCTAAGTTACAATTAAACCTAACACTACACTATCAATAAATAAATTAAATAAAATACCTACAATTATCTACAATTAAACCTAACACTACACTATCAATAAATAAATTAAATACAATTCCTACAAATAAATAAAGGGAGTGCAGAATTATTAGGCAAGTTGTATTTTTGAGGATTAATTTTATTATTGAACAACAACCATGTTCTCAATGAACCCAAAAAACTCATTAATATCAAAGCTGAATAGTTTTGGAAGTAGTTTTTAGTTTGTTTTTAGTTATAGCTATTTTAGGGGGATATCTGTGTGTGCAGGTGACTATTACTGTGCATAATTATTAGGCAACTTAACAAAAAACAAATATATACCCATTTCAATTATTTATTTTTACCAGTGAAACCAATATAACATCTCAACATTCACAAATATACATTTCTGACATTCAAAAACAAAACAAAAACAAACCAGTGACCAATATAGCCACCTTTCTTTGCAAGGACACTCAAAAGCCTGCCATCCATGGATTCTGTCAGTGTTTTGATCTGTTCACCATCAACATTGCGTGCAGCAGCAACCACAGCCTCCCAGACACTGTTCAGAGGTGTACTGTTTTCCCTCCTTGTAAATCTCACATTTGATGATGGACCACAGGTTCTCAATGGGGTTCAGATCAGGTGAATAAGGAGGCCATGTCATTAGATTTTCTTCTTTTATACCCTTTCTTGCAAGCCATGCTGTGGAGTACTTGGACGCGTGTGATGGAGCATTGTCCTGCATGAAAATCCATGTTTTTCTTGAAGGATGCAGACTTCTTCCTGTACCACTGCTTGAAGAAGGTGTCTTCCAGAAACTGGCAGTAGGACTGGGAGTTGAGCTTGACTCCATCCTCAACCCGAAAAGGCCCCACAAGCTCATCTTTGATGATACCAGCCCAAACCAGTACTCCACCTCCACCTTGCTGGCGTCTGAGTCGGACTGGAGCTCTCTGCCCTTTACCAATCCAGCCACGGGCCCATCCATCTGGCCCATCAAGACTCACTCTCATTTCATCAGTCCATAAAACCTTAGAAAAATCAGTCTTGAGATATTTCTTGGCCCAGTCTTGACGTTTCAGCTTGTGTGTCTTGTTCAGTGGTGGTCGTCTTTCAGCCTTTCTTACCTTGGCCATGTCTCTGAGTATTGCACACCTTGTGCTTTTGGGCACTCCAGTGATGTTGCAGCTCTGAAATATGGCCAAACTGGTGGCAAGTGGCATCTTGGCAGCTGCACGCTTGACTTTTCTCAGTTCATGGGCAGTTATTTTGCGCCTTGGTTTTTCCACACGCTTCTTGCGACCCTGTTGACTATTTTGAATGAAACGCTTGATTGTTCGATGATCACGCTTCAGAAGCTTTTCAATTTTAAGAGTGCTGCATCCCTCTGCAAGATATCTCACTATTTTTGACTTTTCTGAGCCTGTCAAGTCCTTCTTTTGACCCATTTTGCCAAAGGAAAGGAAGTTGCCTAATAATTATGCACACCTGATATAGGGTGTTGATGTCATTAGACCACACCCCTTCTCATTACAGAGATGCACATCACCTAATATGCTTAATTGGTAGTAGGCTTTCAAGCCTATACAGCTTGGAGTAAGACAACATGCATAAAGAGGATGATGTGGTCAAAATACTCATTTGCCTAATAATTCTGCACTCCCTGTACAATTAAATAAACTAACTAAAGTACAAAAAAATAAAAAAGAACTAGGTTACAAAAAATAAAAAAATATTTACAAACATAAGAAAAAATTACAACAATTTTAAACTAATTACACCTACTCTAAGCCCCTAATAAAAAATCAAAGACCCCCAAAATAAAAAAATTCCCTAACCTATTCAAAATTACAAAAGTTCAAAGCTCTTTTATCTTACCAGCCCTGAACAGGGCCCTTTGCGGGGCATGCCCCAAAGAATTCAGCTCTTTTGCCTGTAAAACAAAACATACAATACCCCCCCCCCAACATTACAACCCACCACCCACATACCCCTAATCTAACCCAAACCCCCCTTAAATAAACCTAACACTAAGCCCCTGAAGATCTTCCTACCTTGTCTTCACCATGCCAGGTTCACCGATCGATCCAGAAGAGCCTCCGATGTCTTGATCCAAGCCCAAGCGGGGGGCTGAAGAGTGACGTCCATCCTCCGGCTGAAGTCTTGATCCAAGCGGGCAGAAGAGGACATCCGGACCGGCAAACATCTTCATCCAAGCCGCATCTTCTATGTTCTTCAATCCGATGACGACCGGCTGATCTTCAAGACCTCCATCGCGGACCCATCCTTCTTCTCCGACGACTTCCCGACAAATGACGGTTCCTTTAAGGGACGTCATCCAAGATGGCGTCCCTCGAATTCCGATTGGCTGATAGGATTCTATCAGCCAATCGGAATTAAGGTAGGAAAATTCTGATTGGCTGATGGAATCAGCCAATCAGAATCAAGTTCAATCCGATTGGCTGATCCGATCAGCCAATCAGATTGAGCTCGCATTCTATTGGCTGATCGGAACAGCCAATAGAATGCAAGCTCAATCTGATTGGCTGATTGAATCAGCCAATCGGATTGAACTTGATTCTGATTGGCTGATTCCATCAGCCAATCAGAATTTTCCTACCTTAATTCCGATTGGCTGATAGAATCCTATCAGCCAATCGGAATTCGAGGGACGCCATCTTGGATGACGTCCCTTAAAGGAACCGTCATTCGTCGGGAAGTCGTCGGAAAAGAAGGATGGATCCGCGATGGAGGTCTTGAAGATCAGCCGGTCGTCATCGGATTGAAGAACATATCCTCTTCTGCCCGCTTGGATCAAGACTTCAGCCAGAGGATGGACGTCACTCTTCAGCCCCCCGCTTGGGCTTGGATCAAGACATCGGAGGCTCTTCTGGATCGATCGGTGAACCTGGCATGGTGAAGACAAGGTAGGAAGATCTTCAGGGGCTTAGTGTTAGGTTTATTTAAGGGAGGGTTTGGGTTAGATTAGGGGTATGTGGGTGGTGGGTTGTAATGTTGGGGGGGGTATTGTATGGTTTTTTTTACAGGCAAAAGAGCTGAATTCTTTGGGGCATGCCCCGCAAAGGGCCCTGTTCAGGGCTGGTAAGGTAAAAGAGCTTTGAACTTTTGTAATTTAGAATAAGGTAGGGCATTTTTTTATTTTGGGGGTCTTTGTTATTGTATTAGGGGGCTTAGAGTAGGTGTAATTAGTTTAAAATTGTTGTAATTTTTTTCTAATGTTTGTAAATATTTTTTTATTTTTTGTAACTTAGTTCTTTTTTATTTTTTGTACTTTAGTTAGTTTATTTAAGTGTATTTATTTGTAGGAATTGTATTTAATTTATTTATTGATAGTGTAGTGTTAGGTTTAATTGTAGATAATTGTAGGTATTTTATTTCATTAATTTATTTATTGATAGTGTAGTGTTAGGTTTAATTGTAGGTAATTGTAGGTATTTTATTTAATTTATTTATTGATAGTGTAGTGTTAGGTTTAATTGTAACTTAGGTTAGGATTTATTTTACAGGTAATTTTGTAATTATTTTAACTATTTTAGCTATTAAATAGTTCTTAACTATTTAATAGCTATTGTACCTGGTTAAAATAAATACAAAGTTACCTGTAAAATAAATATTAATCCTAAAATAGCTATAATATAATTATAATTTATATTGTAGCTATATTAGGGTTTATTTTACAGGTAAGTATTTAGCTTTAAATAGGATTAATTTATTTAATAAGAGTTAATTAATTTCCTTAGATTTAAATTATATTTAACTTAGGGGGGTGTTAGTGTTAGGGTTAGACTTAGCTTTAGGGGTTAATACATTTATTAGAATAGCGGTGAGCTCCAGTCGGCAGATTAGGGGTTAATGTTTGAAGTTAGGTGTCGGCGATGTTAGGGAGGGCAGATTAGGGGTTAATACTATTTATTATAGGGTTAGTGAGGCGGATTAGGGGTTAATAACTTTATTATAATAGCGGTGCGGTCCGCTCGGCAGATTAGGGGTTAATAAGTGTAGGCAGGTGGAGGCGACGTTGTGAGGGGCAGATTAGGGGTTAATAAATATAATATAGGGGTCGGCGGTGTTAGGGGCAGCAGATTAGGGGTACATAGGGATAATGTAAGTAGCGGCGGTTTACGGAGCGGCAGATTAGGGGTTAATATTAATATGCAGGGGTCAGCGATAGCGGGGGCAGCAGAATAGGGGTTAATAAGTGTAAGGTTAGGGGTGTTTAGACTCAGGGTACATGTTAGAGTGTTAGGTGCAGACGTAGGAAGTGTTTCCTCATAGCAAACAATGGGGCTGCGTTAGGAGCTGAACGCGGCTTTTTTGCAGGTGTTAGGTTTTTTTTCAGCTCAAACAGCCCCATTGTTTTCTATGGGGGAATCGTGCACGAGCACGTTTTTGAAGCTGGCCGCGTCCATAAGCACCGCTGGTATCGAGATTTGAAGTTGCGTTAAATATGCTCTACGCTCCTTTTTTGGAGCCTAACGCAGCCATTCTGTGAACTCTCAATACCAGCGGTATTTAAAAGGTGCGGCCAGAAAAAAGCATGCGTAGCTAATGCACCCCTTTGGCCGCAGAACTCTAAATCTAGGCGTAATAGTTTATTAGATATAGCAATAGATGTGCTTTTTTAATTCAACTATCTCTCATGATTTGACAGTTAAGAGGGTGATTAGATTACCAATACGAAAATCATAGATAATGAACACTGAAATACCTAAATAGATATGATTTATAGATCTGTAAGCCAAACCTCAATGAAAAAGATGAGAATGATCTCAAGAAGAAGCATAATTTACCAGCTACCTTTGTATACTTGTTCCCCTGTATGGGTAAGTGAAGGGATAAAGATTTTGTGGACATAGATATTGCAAAAAGTTTGGATCTAGAATCCTCCAAAATCTCTATGTCAGTGTCACCTATGCTTGTGACTTTGCTGCAGCATTTCTATCTTTTTCTCCTTTTGTGAACCACAGTCAATGACTGTATGTGATGAGGTAGGAGATTAGGTGACCACTGTGCATGCAGATACATCTTAAAGATCAGATCCTCCATGCTGTATTTTTGGTGCTCTGGACCACTTGTCTTCTATGTAGTTGCCGGATTTATTCTAGGAGGGTGATGAATTACCTTGGGGTCTACTGTTTTTGAAGTGTTACCATTTGATCCTGGAATCTCTTTTCCTATGGAGGGTGGATTGGGGTTAAAAAAAAAGTTGGCATTTATAACCTATTTCTCCTTTGTAGATGACATGAAGAGGCCTAGTTATCAAGCCGTCAACCTCAAATACGCTGGAATTCCGCAGTGTATTTGTGGCGAGGCTGATTTGCCTTAGTTATCAAAGGCTAGAGACCAGCAAAAGTAGAATTTTGTGACGTAAACTTTGATCCGCCGGACTCAGTCCGACACAGATCGATTCTTACGTCACTCCAGATGTTCCACACACAAGTGCGGCACAATCTGACTACTTTTGCTAGTTATCAAAAAACTAGCAGGTACCCTCGGCACTTTTACGGCCCAGCGTATATGGTTTTCAATCCGCCACCCTGGAGGCGGTGGATCCCATAGGAATCAATGGGAGTCTGACCATAGCGAAAGTACAAGTTCGCTGCTGACAGACATCCCATTGATTTCTATGGGAGATGTCTGCACCTAACACCCTAACATGCACCCCGAGTCTAAACACCACTAATCTGTGCCCCCTACACCGCCGCAACTAAATAAAGTTATTACCCCCTAAACCGCCGCTCCCGGAGCCCACCGCAAGCTACTCTATACATATTAACCCCTAAACCGCCGCTCCCGGAGCCCACCGCAACTATAATATATGTATTAACAACTAAACAGCCGCTCCCTGACCCTGCCGCAACCTATATTAAATTTATTAACCCCTAATCTGCCCCCCTACACCGTCGTCACCTATAATACATTTATTAACCCCTATCCTGCCCCCCACTACACCGCCGCCACTGTAATAAATTTATTAACCCCTAAACCTAAGTCTAACACTAACCCTAACACCCCCCTAACTTAAATATTAATTAAATAAATCTAAATAATATTTCTATTATGAACTAAATTAATCCTATTTAAAACTAAATACTTACCTTTAAAATAAACCCTAATATAGCTACAATATAAATTATAATTATATTGTAGCTATCTTAGGATTTATATTTATTTTACAGACATCTTTCAATTTATTTTAACTAGGTACAATAGCTATTAAATAGTTATTAACTATTTAATAGCTTACCTAGCTAAAATAAAGAGAAATGTACCTGTAAAATAAAAACTAACCTAAGTTACAATTACACCTAACACTACACTATCATTAAATAAATTATTCCTATTTAAAACTAAATACTTACCTGTAAAATAAATAATAATTATATTGTAGCTATCTTAGGATTTATATTTATTTTACAGGTAACTTTGTATTTATTTTAGCTAGTTAGAATAGTTATTAAATAGTTATTAACTATTTAATAACTACCTAGCTAAAAGAAATACAAAATCACCTGTAAAATAAATCCTAACCTAAGTTACAATTAAACCTAACACTACACTATCATTAAATAAATGACCTACAAATAACTACAATTAAATACAATTACATAAACTAACTAAAGTACAAAAAATAAAAAAAGCTAAGTTACAAAAAATAAAAAAAATAGGTTACAAACATTTTAAAAATATTACAACAATTTTAAGCTACTTACATCTAATCTAAGCCCCCTAATAAAATAACAAACCCCCCCAAAATAAAAAAATGCCCTACCCTATTCTAAATTAAAAAAGTTTGCATTCTATTGGCTGATCGAAACAGCCAATAGAATGCGAGCTCAATCTGATTGGCTGATTGGATCAGCCAAGCGGATTGAACTTGAATCTGATTGGCTGATTCAATCAGCCAATCAGATTTTTCCTACCTTAATTCCGATTGGCTGATAGAATCCTATCAGCCAATCGGAATTGAAGGGACGCCATCTTGGATGACGTCCCTTAAAGGAGCCTTCATTCGTCGGTAGTCCGTCGGTAAAGAAGGATGTTCCGCGTCGGCGGGATGAAGATTCAAGACCCGGCTTGGAAGATGACATCGCCCGGATAGAAGACTTCTTCAGCGCCTCTTGGAAGATGACATCGCCCGGATGGAAGACTTTTTTAGCGCCGCTTGGAGGATCACTTCATCGGATGGAAGATTTCTTCAGCGCCGCTTGGAGGATCACTTCTGCCGGTCCGGGTCTCCTCTTCAGTTCCATCGGTGGCTCGGCTGAGTGAAGACGACTAAAGGTAGGATGATCTTCAGGGGATTAGTGTTAGGTTATTTTAAGGGGGGTTTGGGTTAGATTAGGGGTATGTGGGTGGTGGGTTTTAATGTTGGGGGGGGTTGTATTTTTCTTTTACAGGCAAAAGAGCTGAATTCTTTGGGGCATGCCCCACAAATGGCCCTTTTAAGGGCTGGTAAGGTAAAAGAGCTTTGAACTTTTTTAATTTAGAATAGGGTAGGGCATTTTTTTATTTTGGGGGGGTTTGTTATTTTATTAGGGGGCTTAAATTAGGTGTAAGTAGCTTAAAATTGTTGTAATATTTTTAAATTGTTTGTAACCTATTTTTTTTTTTTGTAACTTAGCTTTTTTATTTTTTGTACTTTAGTTAGTTTATGTAATTGTATTTAATTGTAGTTATTTGTAGGTCATTTATTTAATTTATTTAATGATAGTGTAGTGTTAGGTTTAATTGTAACTTAGGTTAGGATTTATTTTACAGGTAATTTTGTATTTCTTTTAGCTAGGTAGTTATTAAATAGTTAATAACTATTTAATAACTATTCTAACTAGCTAAAATAAATACAAAGTTACCTGTAAAATAAATATAAATCCTAAGATAGCTACAATATAATTATTATTTATATTGTAGCTATATTAGGGTTTATTTTAAAGGTAAGTATTTAGTTTTAAATAGGATTAATTTAGGTCATAATAGAAATATTATTTAGATTTATTTAATTAATATTTAAGTTAGGGGGGTGTTAGGGTTAGTGTTAGACTTAAGTTTAGGGGTTAATAAATTTATTACAGTGGCGGTGGTGTAGCGGGGGGCAGGATAGGGGTTAATAAATTTATTATAGGTGGCGACGGTGTAGGGGGGGCAGGATAGGGGTTAATAGGTATAATGTAGGTGGCAGCGGTGTCCGGGAGCGGCGGTTTAGGGGTTAATACATTTATCAGAGTTGCGGCAGGGTCTAGGAGCGGCGGTTTAGGGGTTAATACATTTATCAGAGTTGCGGGAGGGTCTAGGAGCGGCGGTTTAGGGGTTAATAACTTTATTTAGTTGCGGGGGGCTCCGGGGGCGCCGGTATAGGGGGTAGAACAGTGTAGTTAGTGTGAGTGCTTAGTGACAGGCTAGCAATAAAGCTGGGAAAAAGCCGAAGAGCAGCGAGATCGGATGAGTGATAACTCTCACAGTCAGCTGCTCATCGCCCCACGGCTTTTTGACAGCTTTATTTGATAACTTAGGCGAAATTTTTCAGGTCTGCGGTGGCGATATGAGGCGAGCTTAGGCGGGCGTATTGGGCCGGCGAAGGCAGGAAAGTTGACACGTTGATAACTACCCCCCAAAGTCTTTTAATGCTTTTACTGATGCCAGATCAACCAGATATTGTATCTGCAGTTGTTTTAAGGCAATATATCCTCCAGGTAGCTGCCCTATTGGTTTGTTAAAATGCAGAACTGGCATTAGCTAAAGGATTGCTTTCTCATACAACCCTATTTAGCCACTCAGAAGTATAAACAGGTTCACAGTTCTAAGCATCAAAAGTAAGGAAACCAACACAGTTCACAAAACACAGTAGGTGTTTAGACAAAAATCATAATCCAGAAGTCAGTCCAAGGTCAAACCAGATGAAAAATTATTGTTTAATTAAGTACCTCATAATTCTTTCTGTGCACTATGTAAAATTATGAGGTTTGTCATGACAATTGCTATTTATAGTAACACTTAACTATTAAATATGAGTTGCAACTTGGAGGTGGCCCCTCAAAAATGTCTTTATCCCAATTAAAGTTAGTGAATTAGTGTTTATTTAATTTATCATTCATTCATTCCATCATTTTATTAGATTATAAATTCAGACATACCGACACGCATGCTGGTTAAAAATATCTAAGCTCAACAGAGATGATAATAACGATCAAAAAATAGTAGAAGCAATAGGTATAGCTATAGCTACCCTGAGCCGCTAAGCTCCTTCTATAGTGGGAGCTGTCTTAATTATTACCTTTCCCTATAGCTCATTGAGAGAAACATTATTGCTCTATTCCTACAAATGCAGGGATTCTGAAACAATATACTATTAAATAATATGGTATAGGGAGATGACAGCTCTCACTACCCATAGGAATGGAGTGGGAAATTAAAGAACTTCTATTAGATTTACAAGTATATCATAAAATGTCTAACCAAGCAGATTAAAGAGAGACACACCGCTCGGTCTCTTTAAGTGGTGCTTAGAGTAGAAAAAGAAAAGGTTACCCAAAATTGAAATCTTTGATCTTATAATAAATTCACTGTGTTTTCTTTCAGGTTTGCCAAGCTAACGTTGTGCTCCAAGCAATGAAACAGCTTCTTCAAGAGCTAAATCAGCAAAGCAACCTGTATGAACTGAGCGCAGCAAATCGAATGTATGTTAAACAAGACTTTGAATTAAAAGAAGTAAGTCATAATTATTTATATAGACTTTGATATATTTTGTCTTCTGGAAAATATTATTAGCAGTACAGCAAATTGAAATACATTTTTGTATGCACTAGAAGATGACTAAATGTCACAATTTACAAATTAACCAATTAAGAGTGAATCTATACTGGATTTAGTGTTGTCATGACTAAAGGGAGGCGGATAATAACATCATTATTATGCTTATAAAATGTATTTAGTGTTTAATGTCCCTTTAAGGCAAGCTTAAAATACATAAATAAGGACTTTGGCCTCCATTTATCAAGCTGCAAATTAAGTTTGAGAGCCCTTATGGCAAAGGCCAGTTTATGTGAGCCTGCATCCGTAAGTTAAGGAGCAGCAAAACACTGCTTCATACCCTCTCCACCACCCCAGAGTAGGTGGAATTAAACATCCTACACTGATCTGTCCAGGATGAATGACAAGCTGGGGATGCACAAGAGATTTATTTTGGAGTTGTAACTTCCTGCAGTGGATGTCCTTTACCCCCTTGGAACAGGAACCTGCCAAGGAACCTTGTCTGACCTCTTGTTAATAAATGGAGGTCAATTTGTTCTCACATAAAAACACAGAGAATAAATGGAGCACATTTATAATCTTATTGAACTGATGTATCAGTGATATTATACCAACCCAAACTGATACGTATATTGGATCTGCCCCAATTTTCTTTCTCCTACGTCCTCATTAGTACACATTTGGTGCTAGAAGAGAAATATCCCAATCCTTAAATCAAAGTACTGAAATGTTCCAACTTCGTTAATATTAGACATGTGCATGGCGAAAAAATTTGGTTCGGTTCGGATCGATTCAGAATTTTTCAAAGTTTGGTTCGTATCGATTCGAATTCGGAAAATGTTGAATCAATTCGTTTCGGATTCATTTCGGATTCATTCGGATTCGAAGAAATTCGGCTGGATTCGGTTCGATTCGATTCGGTTCATAAATTCGGCATTTCGGTAAGTGTTAGGTGGGATTAGACTAGTATTATACTGTATATTAGGTGTTAACCTAACATACTGTACAATACTAGTGTAATTCAATGGCCATCCGAATTTACGAATCGATTCGATTTGATTCGGTTCGATTCGGAAAATTCGGTAAAATTTTAATTCGGAAATTCGGTTCGATTCGAATAGACGAATTTGCCAAATTTTCCAAATTTCCGAATCGAACCGAACCGAATCGCACATATCTAGTTAATATACATGCAATATTCACTTAGATTCACTTAGATTAGTCTTAGGACATGGACATGGGCTGCATTAAATTAACAAAATCATGATCTAACATCACAGATATAAATTATTTTGCAATTTAAAATATATGTTTTTTAAATACAATAAAGAAAAAAAAACTTATAATCATTAATTTCTTTCTTTATTGTATTTAAAAAAAAAGAGTAGAGTATGTTTATTTGTATTAAAATGTGCTTGCAATAACAAAGCAAAAACATTTCTGGTATACTAATGTGCCTGTTCTTCACGTAAGAGATTTTTCTAAAAGTAAATGTATTTAATTAGCTTAACCATAATATTTGAAATTCCTACATTACAGCAATTTAAACAGTGTACTGAAGAGCTGTTGAACGCCAAGGCAGAAGCTGTAGATTTTCAGAAAGATCCTGAAAAAGCTAGAACTAAAATAAATGCTTGGGTTGAAAGTCAAACAAAAGGTTAGTAATAACATACAACATTTGCCAATACACAGCTATTATCCAGCTAATTACCAAAATGATCACAAAATTTAAAAAATTATATTGCAAATTTCCTCCAAATATAAAAAATTATCACTATCATATATGTTCACTCACAACATTTCTTGACTCTATAAAACACAAAAAAGCTTATGAAAACTCATACATTATTTGCTTTATATGTAATTATACTGACGCTTCATAATGGTTGTTGTGTCTAAATATACAATATGGGCCAGATTACGGGGGAAGCACTAACAGTTACGTGCAAGCAATAAGGGGTTTATCAATGGTGTTTGCGCTCCTTGGGTTTATTGCTCATATTACAAGTTGAAAGTAAACGCGATCGTTTGAGCGCAATCGTGATTTATGCTAGAATGATTACTGCATCCTCAGATCTCTGGCTAACTGTTCCACACAAAAAAAATCCACATAAACACCCCCCCCCCCTTTTCACCCTCCTTAAAGGGACACTAAACGCAATTTCTTCTTTTGTGATTCAGATAGAGCATGCAATTTTAAGCAACTTTCTAATTTACTCGTATTATCAAACGTTCTTCGTTCTCTTGGTTTTTTTATTTAAAAAGCAAGAATGTAAGTTTAGATTCTGGCCCATTTTTGATGAACAACTTGGGTTTTTCTTACTTTTGCAAGCACAATGAAATGTTTGTACATACAAAATTACATAACAACCTCTGAAATTGTTAATTGTACATGCCATTAATTGACATTATTAGTCATCACCAATACTGACTTAGTTTACTGTCATGTTTTATGTCAACTTTGACCTTTAGATATTTTGCTTCCATGAAATCCCCTGCACAAATCAAATCTGTAAATCTTTCATAACACAGCTTTTCCAATAATATTATATAAGTAACTCAGTTGATTCGAACGATTCAGATAGCAATGCTTCAAATAGGTTTCGATTAGCTTACTGAAAAAAAAAAACATTAAAAGATTAATTGTTGAATATGAACCATAATTAGTCATTTGTTTTTACTTTTCATGGACCTAACATAATACTGTTTAATGGTGAAGCATAGAGTTTTGAAATGTAAGCTGATTTATTGTGGTATAAAGATAATACTCTTTTTTTCAGCACTGAAAAGTATTACTAACTACAATAAACATATCCAGTGTAAATTTAGATTTATGTGTGTGTTGCTCTTATTTGCACATCATGTTTTCTTCTCCTTTCAGATAAAATCAAGGAATTGTTTGCCAGTGGTACCATTAGTGGTGATACAGTGTTAGTTTTAGTAAATGCAGTGTACTTTAAGGGAAAATGGATGGAACAATTTGATAAAAAAGCAACAAAGGATGAACCTTTCCATCTGAATAAGGTATGTTCTTCTGGATTTCTATCAACAAGCTGTTAATAAATATGTTTGTAAGGCACAAATAAACTGCATTTGGTGAAGCTATAAGTGTGTTTAAATTAATATATATATTGGGACATGCAGTCATAGGAGGCAGGGGAGGCAGTGCTTCCCCTCCCATATGGGGCCAAAGTTTAATTCAATTTAAATAAATAAAAAAAAATTGTCAAATAAAAAAGTCAATTTTTTTTCCTCCCCATGTAACGCTATGGATAGGCAGTGTACAAGACTGCATCTCTCCATTGTGCTACATGGGTAATGGCAAAAGGCTTGATGAAGTGCCACCTGTTTGCTGTCTATATATCAGCACAGGAAATTGGGACCAATAGGAGGGAGCCCTCTTCATGCCTCCTAGAAAGGTAGCCAATCAGAGACAGTCATGTTCTCCTGGTGATTGATAGCACCAGGAGAACATGACCGGCATTGATTGGCTCCCTGAGCAGCACTGACAGAGCGTTACTGGCGGAAAGGAGAGACTGCTGCCTCCTGTGATCTGTCATCCATCTTGAGCCCGTCTTGACTTGTGATCATCATCGATTCAACATCAAGAGATCAGCTGCTGCCTGGCCCCTGCCCTACCGATAAGTAACTAAGACCGTGAAAGTCAGCCCTGGATTAAAGCCAGGGGACATCTGACATCTATACAGCAGGGATTCTCTTAGTGAATGTGTATTACTATTATTTGTGCACATTATTTTTATTATAATATACATTGATGACATCAAGGTATATTATAATAAAAATAATGTGCACAAATAATAGTTAGACATGCACTGCTAACAGTTCAACCTGTAAGAGAGGTGCTGCACAGATCACACATTGCTTACACGGGCTGCTCTGCTCAGATTGATTTATTTGCCATGCCGAGGTGACTATTTAGAGCGCTCTGCAAAACAGAGCTGATAGTCACCTCGGCATGGCAAATAAAGCTATCTGACCAGAGCAGCCCGTGTAAGCAATGTGTGATCTGTGCAGAACCTCTCTTACAGGTTGAACTGTTAGCCTGGAACTACTTCTGCCAATGAATCCTGCATTCCAGCAGGGACGGTAAAATTAGCAGTCACCTTATCTTCTTACTGAGAAGAGTTTTATGACTGGGCTGCTCTGCAGGATTATTAAGGTAACAGCTGTGACCGTCCATTTGCCTTCATCATGGTGCTTACAAAGGTCCCTATTTATTAAAGGTCTTGCGGACCTGATCCGATACTGCGGATCAGGTCCGCAAGACCTCGCTAAATGCGGAGAGCAATACGCTCTCCACATTTAACATTGCACCAGCAGCTCACAAGAGCTGCTGGTGCAACGCCACCCCCTGCTGACTCGCGGCCAATCACCAATCGGCCACCAGCAGGGAGCTTTCAATCAACCCGATTGTACTCGATCAGGTTGAATTGTGGCGATGTCTGTCCGCCTGCTCAGAGCAGGCAGACAGGTTATGGAGCAGCGGTCTTTGGACCGCTGCTTCATAACTGGTGTTTCTGGCGAGCCTGAAACACGGGGCCTCAAGCTCCATTCGGAGCTTGATAGATAGGCCCCAGAGTCTGTGATAGGCCCCAGTGTCTTTCTCATAGGGCTGTAATATACATGTCAGGATTCCCTCCTCTGTTTAGTACGATACATGGTCACCTCAGCATGGCAAATAAATCAGAGCAGCCTGTTGTTGATCTGTGCCTCTCTCTAACAGAACTGTGAGCAGGGAACTACTTCTGCTAAATAACTCAACTAACTTCAGCAGGGAATGTAAAACTAGCAGCTGTCTTACTGAGGAGAGTTTTAAAAGCATTTTTAAACGTATTTCCTTACTTGCTGTGGGTGGGTTTCTAATATTTATGGTACACAACTACACATTGACTGACAGAAACTGCAGTTACCAGAGGGTATGTGTTTGTGCTTGTGTATGTATGTGTGTTTGTGCTTATGTGTGTGTGTTTGTACTTGTGTATCTGTGGCTGTGCTTGTGTATTTGTGTATGTGTGTTTGTGCTTGTGTATTTATGTGTGTGCGTGCTTGTGTATGTGTGTTTGTGTATTTATGTGTGTGTGTTTGTGCTTGTGTATATGTGTTTGTGTATTTATGTGTGTTTGCGTATGTGTGTGTGTGTGTGTTTGTGCTTGTGTTTGTGCTTGTGTATTTATGTGTGTGTTAGTGTTTGTGCTTGTGTATTTGTATGTGTGTGCTTGTGTATGTGTGGTTGTGCTTGTGTATGTGTGTTTGTGCTTGTGTATTTATGTGTGTTTTTGTGCTTGTGTATGCGTGTTTGTGCTTGTGTATTTATGTGTGTGTGTGTGTTTGTGCTTGTGTATATGTGTTTGTGTATTTATGTGTGTTTGTGCTTATGTGTGTGTTTGTGTATGTATGTGTTTTTTTGCTTGTGTATTTGTGTGTGTGTTTATGCTTGTGTATTTATGTGCGTGTGTGTTTGTGCTTGTGTATGTGTGTTTGTGCTTGTGTATTTGTGTATTTATGTTTTGTGTGTGCTTATGTATGTATGTGTGTGTTTGTGCTTGTGTATGTGTGTTTGTGCTAGTGTATTTATGTGTGTGTGTGTTTGTGCTTGTGTATGTGTGTGTGTGTGTGAAACATTGGCTTTATTCCTTTGGCTGAGGGGTAACATTTTATCTCTAGCTGTCATTTGTTTACTGTATCTTTTTTATGTCATCATATGTCCACTTTATTAAAATGCTCGTGCTTTGGGGCCTATTTATCATAGGTTTTGCGGACCTGATCTCCACTCTCCGTATTCAGCATTGCACCAGCAGCTCACAAGAGCTGCTGGTGCAACTCCACCCCCTGCAGACTCGCCAGCAGGGAGGTGTCAATCAACCCGATCGTACTCGATCGGGTTGAATTCCGGTGATTCCTGTCCGCCTGGTCAGAGCAGGTGGACAGGGTTATGGAGCAGCGGTCTTTGTGACCGCTGCTTCATAACTGCTGTTTCTGGCGAGCCTGAAGACTCACCAGAAACACGGGCCCACAAGCTCCATATGGAGCTTGATAAATGGGCCCCTTTGTGTTCAAAACCTGTACTTTCTGCATGTACCTGTCATTGATCTAGGTGCATACAGATAATACAGAGAAGATGATTGGTGCGTACAGTTGTCATTCAAGCACATGCTCAGTACACAATTCTATTGGCTTATCATAGCCAGTGCCTCACTAGCCTCTGACCTCACTGCACGTCACTATATATATATATCTAACTTCACATATATTATATTTATTTTTGCATTCTGCTTTGTATATAAAGATTTTTGTGACATCCATCATTAATATTTACTTATACTGCTGCTACTGTAGTCGCTGCTGATTTGAAAGATATCTTTAGTTATTTTCTTTCTGCTCCAGTCTATAATGTTGAGGTTTTATTTAGGCTGACCTGATTTTGGGAAAGCCCTTCAACCCCCGTCCTCCTAGTAACATGAGTGTGCTGTGCATGTAAAACAGCTCAGTTACTCTTAGAATGACTCTAATATATTCTTAGAAAAGTATAAAAGTACATGTTGGTGGGGTCAGGTCACAATAAGAGATAGTTGTAGTTTGAGGGGGTAATATAAGTTAAAGGGATAGGAAAGTCAAAATGAAACTTGCAAGATTCAGATAGAGCATGTCATTTTTAGCCACTTTTATCTTCAGATGTGCTTTGCTCTATTAGGCCCTGATATTCAAAGATTCTCCTGCTTGGAAAGAAATTGTAGTTCAGAATTCACATAGGCTGAACTAACTGAATTTGTAAAAGATAAAGTGTGGAACTCTCCAGCACAATGAGATCTCTCTCATTTATGTATGTGAAGCAGAGACAAGTCCAGTGTAATATAGCACTAATGATATGAGGGTTTTGCGGCACTTACACTTTGTGCATTGTATTTTATATTACTATACGTTTCAGATTAGGTCCTTTCAGTATTATTGCATTTAAGCTTTGCACTTTCTCATTTGTATTTTAATACATTAAAATTTTGATCTAGCAGTGATTTTACACATTCTGATTACGCTTTGAAAGTTTCTGTGTTACTTTAATAACTACAAATTACATTGCATTTTGTATTTTCTCCATTGTAAACTGACAGTTTTAGAAAGTGGGAGGCAAAGTGCATTTCCTTGGGCTGAACAGGGGAGTTCCCAGGGTATATCTGAAGCTATCTCACAAGTCTTGTGACATTTTCTAAGCATTTTAAACAAGCTGGTCTCGCTGATTTGTTTCATCAGCTGTATGTAGGTGAAGTTTGCTCAAAATTCACAATACACTTATTTTAACTAACAGAAAAGTAATATATACTAAAAAATTGATAAAAGCAAGTTAAAATGTAGTGAACACATATCAGTTTCATTTGGAATTGATGCAAATGGAGCTTTTATATCAACCCAAGGGATTCTCCAGTTACCTTCTCTCCAATGTCAAATTTTGTATCCCAGATAGAAATAAAGACACTACAAGCTGTTAGTGTGAGGAATCATATTGAACTAAAGAACTACATCCAGGTCAGAGGTAGGAACAGGAAAACAGGAAGTATAAGGCAATGCAATATTACCATAAACAAACAGAGTCACAGTATTTGCATAATAACTACATAACAGAGAGCTTCATTAATTTTGATGGAAGGCATCTCTCATCTCTCTGGGATTTCCAGGTTCCTCACCTTTTCTTAGAAAAATCAGTGAGTTCTGCCCCTGTTAAGTAAGCACTATATTCTCTCTCCAAACTAGAGAATGTTTGATTATCTGGCCCATAGAAAGTAATAACACTCTCTGGGAAACTGAAACTGATAGTCTTTCAATTTTAATTTAAAATAAGACATGCAAAGTGCAATCTATTTTGTAAAATATACACACACACCCCTATATATATATAGCACTTTTTTATTGGTGGATAATTGTATCCACCAATCAACAATAACAACCCAGGTTGTTCATAAAAAAAATGGGCGGCATCTAAACTTACATTCTTGCTTTTCAAATAAAAATACCAATGAAGAACCTTTGATAATAGGAGTAAATCAGAAAGTTGCTTAAAACTGCATGCTTTAGCTTAATCACAAAAGAAAAAATTTGGGTTCAGTGTTCCTTTAACACCCAAAGAAAATAATAGCTATCACCCTTACTTGGTAGCTGTTGCTACAAGGCTTGCAATATATTATTTTACTGCTGCATTCTATGCACAAACCATGGGGTTGTCACTCACTTGCCCTAAGTTTCTGTCCTTTAACCCCTTAATGACTGAGGACGTGCAGGGTACGTCCTCAGAAAAAAGGCAGTTAACGCCTGAGGACGTACCCTGCACGTCCTCGGTGTGGAAAGCAGCTGGAAGCGATCCTGCTCGCTTCCAGCTGCTTTCCGGTTATTGCAGTGATGCCTCGATATGGAGGCATCCTGCAATAACTTCTACGGCCATCCGATGCAGAGAGAGCCACTCTGTGGCCCTCTCTGCACCGGACATCGATGGCCGGTATCGTTGGTGGGTGGGAGCCGGTGTGGGAGGTGGGTGGCGGCCATCGATGGCCCTGGTCATGTGGAGGGGGGCGGGATCGTGGGCGGGGGAGTCCGGGGGCGCGCGCGGGCGCGCGCACGTGCACGAGGGGGCGGGGGCGGGCGCGTGCACTGGGAGGGAGCGGGTGGGAACCGCTACACTACAGAAAAATGTGTCCCAAAACAAAATAAAAGTGGGACTTAGAATGTAAAAAAAAACCTTAGGAGTCATTTAGGTGGTGGGGGTTGGTCCGTGGGGGACCGTGGGGTGCCCTGCAAAAAAAATAAAAAAAAATAAAAAAATAAACATTTGTTTGTGTGCAAACTGGGTACTGGCAGACAGCTGCCAGTACCCAAGATGGCCCCCAATAAGGCAGAGGGGGAGGCTTAGAGAGCTGTTTTGGGGGGATCAGGGAGGTTGGG
Source organism: Bombina bombina (assembly GCF_027579735.1). Lineage (NCBI taxonomy): Eukaryota > Metazoa > Chordata > Amphibia > Anura > Bombinatoridae > Bombina > Bombina bombina. The sequence goes on from NC_069503.1 coordinate 682,206,021, forward strand.
GGCTAAGGGGGGATCCTAAACACAGCATATGTAAATATGCTTTTTTTTTTCTTTTAGAAAAAAACAAAAAAAAACTTTTATTTTAGTACTGGCAGACTTTCTGCCAGTACTTAAGATGGCGGGGACAATTGTGGGGTGGGGGAGGGAAGGGAGCTGTTTGGGAGGGATCAGGGGGTGGGATGTGTCAGGTGGGAGGCTGATATCTACACTAAAGCTAAAATTAACCCTGCAAGCTCCCTACAAACTACCTAATTAACCCCTTCACTGCTAGCCATAATACACGTGTGATGCGCAGCAGCATTTAGCGACTTTCTAATTACCAAAAAGCAACGCCAAAGTCATATATGTCTGCTATTTCTGAACAAAGGACATCCCAGAGAAGCATTTACAACCATTTGTGCCATAATTGCACAAGCTGTTTGTAAATAATTTCAGTGAGAAACCTAAAATTGTGAAAAAATTAACGTTTTTTTTTTATTTGATCGCATTTGGCGGTGAAATGGTGGCATGAAATATACCAAAATGGGCCTAGATCAATACTTGGGGTTGTCTACTACACTACACTAAAGCTAAAATTAACCCTAGAAGCTCCCTACATGCTCCCTAATTAACCCCTTCACTGCTGGGCATAATACACGTATTGTGCGCAGTGGCATTTAGCAGCCTTCTAATTACCAAAAAGCAAAGCCAAAGCCATATATGTCAGCTATTTCTGAACAAAGGGTATCCCAGAGAAGCATTTACAACCATTTATGCTATAATTACATAAGTTGTTTGTAAATAATTTCAGTGAGAAACCTAAAGTTTGTGAAAAAAATTGTGAAAAAGTGAACAATTTTCTTTATTTGATCGCATTTGGCGGTGAAATGGTGGCATGAAATATACCAAAATGGGCCTAGATCAATACTTTGGGATGTCTTCTAAAAAAAAATATATACATGTCAATGGATATTCAGGGATTCCTGAAAGATATTAGTGTTCCAATGTAACTAGCGCTAATTTTGAAAAAAAGTGGTTTTGAAATAGCAAAGTGCTACTTGTATTTATGGCCCTATAACTTGCAAAAAAAGCAAAGAACATGTAAACATTGGGTATTTCTAAACTCAGGACAAAATTTAGAAACTATTTAGCATGGGTGTTTTTTGGTGGTTGTAGATGTGTAACAGATTTTGGGGGTCAAAGTTAGAAAAAGTGTGTTTTTTTCCATTTTTTCCTCATATTTTATAATTTTTTTTATAGTAAATTATAAGATATGATGAAAATAATGGTATCTTTAGAAAGTCCATTTAATGGCGATAAAAACGGTATATAATATGTGTGGGTACAGTAAATGAGTAAGAGGAAAATTACAGCTAAACACAAACACCTCAAAAATGTAAAAATAGCCTTGGTCCCAAACGGACAGAAAATGGAAAAGTGCTGCGGTCATTAAGGGGTTAAAATAGTAAATAGCTTGTACTTCCTGAGGAAACTAGTAAATATCATTTTTGCTTGTTGTTTACTTCTTATTGTTTATCTATTTGTTTCATTTTCTTGTATGTTTGTTTTTGTCCTTTTTTATAATGGAATATGATGTAACCTGAGTGCTCATAATTATGACAAGATTTTTAGAGCTCCTGTTCTCTTTTTATGTATGCTAAAATCATACTTTCTTCTTCCTTTTGAAATCAAAGTGATTTGGCACTCAAATCCTCATTTTATAATCAAAAGCAAACTACTGTACATATCTGAAGCTACATTCACAAACTCTAATAATACTGGGTTTATCTTTGTTGGTGCCTGTTAGTATTTGTTTTATACTTGCTAAATGTTTTCCTTTGATAACATTTATTACACAAATTAACATAGTTAAAATATTATTGTTCCTTTAGAATGAAAATAAAACCGTGAAGATGATGTATAAATCTGCCAAGTTTCATCTTGGTTCTCTGCCTGATCTGAAATGCAAGATTCTGGAGCTTGTTTACGAAGGAAACTTTAGCATGCACATAGTATTGCCAGATGAGATTGATGGATTGGAACAGGTAAGAACACCCTCTGTCTTGTTAATGTTCCTTTTTCCTCTTAATAATATTTGTAATTGTGACATTATATTATAATTATTTCATTTAATTGTATAGCTTTTTTTGTGTTTTGAGTTTTTTTTTGTCATATACATATGCACAGAGCTGATCTATATTACACATTTTAACACAATATAAAAGTGAAGTATATAAAGTCTATAAATGATCTAATAAAAATGGGATGGTATACATTGTTTTATAATAAAGAGTAGTGGAATGCATGTTTTTTTGTTTTATTGGGGAATTATGGGGTAGAAGATAGGTAACTAAGTGATATTGACTAAGGGCTAGATTACGAGTGAAGCGTTAGTTTCTGCTCCAGCTCGCATGTTATCTTCACACTTCTTGCACACGCCGGGTTGCACTCGTTTTCCAAGCAAAATGCTGAACTTTGAATATTGCGACCGCATTAATGTATTCCCCCATAGACTTCAATGAAGCACGAAAAGTGTGGGGGGGGGGGGGGAGTAAAACAACACCCTTACTCATGTGCTAACCCGCCATGAAATATGAATATTTCACATTCCAATGTTCTTCACATAGAAGAATATATTCTATTTATTCATAAATACATACATATATATATATGTATATATATATATATATATATATATATATATAAACACACACAGTATATATATATATATATATATATATATATATATGATGATTCATAGATATGATTTTACATGTTTTCAGCTACTTGACTGCAAAGGGCTCCAATATATATGTATCTCTATTTTAAAGCCCTTTGCATATCTTTTTTTCTAACACCCGAGACCTCACATCTTTGAGTCCTTATACATTTTTAATGGAATTTTTTAAAATAATTGTTATTAGACAGTATTATTATGAGTTTAACTGTACATTTAAATGTATTTTTCATGTGTTTTGTGCAATTCTTTAGCCGAGCGTAACTTAACCAGAGCTCTGAAGTTGCGCTATCCTAACACGCGTTAAATTCAATTGCGATCAAGCATGTATTTTTCCTACACTTGCATAATTGTAATGTGTATCTTGATAAAACTCACCAGCCAACTTTTAGAGAGAGAAAATGTGAGATCTTCAGACTTAATTTGTTAGGTTATTCTGATACAAATTGTAAAGAGACTTTATACACAACAAAGGAACTCCCTGTTCAGCACATTCACCAGTGCTGCAAGACTAACATTACAGTAGAAATATAAGGAACCATTTGAATTTTAGCTTTGTGTCTACAATTTCAACTGTTTTTGTAAATTATTATTTTTTATTTTTTTATAACAAACTTTTGTTCAGGAAAAATAGAGGCATTACATGAAATGCAGAGAGTCAGAAATTGTACATCAAAAATATAGACAGATTCAATACTGGTACATAAAGGAATTGGAACATCATAGCATATTTTCTTTTCTATATAATTTACCTGAGTTAAAGTACATGACCTTTATAGTAGACAATAATGTGTTATAGACTAAAGCGAGCTGTTATTGCAGAAATCATTTCATATTATTAAGGCTTCACATATGGTGTGGTAATTTGGAAATCGGAAGGTAACATATGATATGGATCATCAATATTTAGTGTGTTTAGGATAATATATTTAGTAAGGGACCTTGTTCATCCAGTAGTGTGTAATAAGCGTAGAGGTATCTGGGTTTTGTTTCCCATAAAAATCGAATCTATCTGTGGTCATGTAAAAGTACAGCTCAAGGGAAATGTTTGTGGCTATTTGTAGTAACTAGTGCTGTTTAGAAAGTACTTTATCTTGTTTCCAGAGTCTTGGAACCAATTGCTTTGCACTATTCAAAATGATGTGGAATAGTTTACCATGTAGTTTCGAAGGAGGTTTAGGAAATATATTAAACAAAAAAAATAGTGGATCAAGGGGCCAATTACATCTGAACAAAAAAATGTATATAAACTCTCACTTCCTCCCAATATTTCATAATACCTGGACATTCCCACTATATATGGTAAAGTGAGCCTACATGGCTACATCTCCTCCAGCATTTATCTGACACCTGAGAGAAAATGTGTTTTAACAGTAGAGGGGTTAAGTACCATTGCATGAGAAGTTTGTAGTTTGTCTCTAGTGTTGTCGATGGGTGTGAAGAGCAGGAAATGGACACATAGATTGAATTCCAATTAGCTTGTTGAAGCTTATAGGTTAAGGAATCTTGCCACTTTTTAGTGTATGATGGTTGTTTTTGATATTGTGGTGAAAGTAAGATTTTGTATATCAAAGATACTGAGTGTTTAGGTAAATTTGATGTACTACAGAGTAGTTTGATTGGAGTTCGAGAGCAAAATAGAAATGTTTTCAACATATGGTGGTAGTGTTACCATGTCAAAGAAGTGTTGTATCCTAGATCTTGTATTTGATCAAAAGGTAGGAGTTTAGAATAGTCAGATATCAAGTACACAGGTATGAGTTTGTTGATGTCATTGATGTCTTTTTTTCCATACTTTTTCCCTAGCGGTAGGTCTGGGTTATGTAAAATTGGCGTTAAAGGTGAGGGGATATTTGATAGGTTAGTGTATTGTCATAGGGGCCTAGTTTTCAAGCCGTCAACCTCAAATACGCTGGAATTCCGCAGCGTATTTGTGGCGAGGCTGATTCGCCTTAGTTATCAAAGGCTAGAGACCGACAAAAGTAGAATTTTGTGACGTAAACTTCGATCCGCCGGACTCAGTCCGACACAGATCGATTCTTAAGTCACTCCAGATGTTCCGCACACAAGTGCGGCACAATCTGACTACTTTTGCTAGTTATCAAAAAACTAGCAGGTACGCTCGGCACTTTTCAGGCCCAGCGTACCTGGTTTTCAAACCGCAACCCTGGAGGCGGCGGATCCCATAGGAATCAATGGGAGTCTGACCATAGCGAAAGTACAAGTTCGCTACTGCCAGATATCCCATTGATTCCTATGGGAGATGTCTGCACCTAACACCCTAACATGTACCCCGAGTCTAAACACCCCTAATCTGTCCCCCCTACACCTCCGCAACTAAATAAAGTTATTACCCCCTAAACCGCCGCTCCCGGAGCCCACCGCAACTATAATATATATTAACCCCTAAACCGCCGCTCCCAGAGCCCACCGCAACTATAATATATGTATTAACCCCTAAACCGCCGCTCCCGGAGCACACCGCAACTATATGTATTAACCCCTAAACTGCCGCTCCCGGAGCCCACCGCAACTATAATATATGTATTAACCCCTAAACTGCCGCTCCTGGACCCTGCCGCAACCTATATTAAATTTATTAACCCCTAATCTGCCCCCCTACACCGTCGCCACCTATAATACATTTATTAACCCCTATCCTGCCCCCCACTACACCGCCGCCACTGTAATAAATTTATTAACCCCTAAACCTAAGTCTAACACTAACCCTAACACCCCCCTAACTTAAATATTAATTAAATAAATCTAAATAATATTTCTATTATGAACTAAATTAATCCTATTTAAAACTAAATACTTACCTATAAAATAAACCCTAATATAGCTACAATATAAATTATAATTATATTGTAGCTATCTTAGGATTTATTTTTATTTTACAGGCATCTTTCAATTTATTTTAACTAGGTACAATAGCTATTAAATAGTTATAAACTATTTAATAGCTTATCTAGCTAAAATAAAGATAAATTTACCTGTAAAATAAAAACTAACCTAAGTTACAATTACACCTAAAACTACACTATACTTTAATAAATTATTCCTATTTAAAACTAAATACTTACCTGTAAAATAAACCCTAAGATAGCTACAATGTAATTAATAATTACATTGTTGCTATTTTAGGAATTATATTTATTTTACAGGTAACTTTGTATTTATTTTAGCTAGTTAGAATAGTTATTAAATAGTTATTAACTATTTAATAACTACCTAGCTAAAAGAAATACAAAATTACCTGTAAAATAAATCCTAACCTAAGTTACAATTAAACCTAACACTACACTATCATTAAATAAATTAAATAAATTAACTACAAATAACTACAATTAAATACAATTACATAAACTAACTAAAGTACAAAAAAAAAGCTAAGTTACAAAAAATAAAAAAAATAGGTTACAAACATTTAAAAAATATTACAACAATTTTAAGCTACTTACACCTAATCTAAGCCCCCTAATAAAATAACAAACCCCCCAAAATAAAAAAATGCCCTACTTCAGCTCTTTTGCCTGTAAAAGAAAAATGCACCCCCCCCAACATTAAAACCCACCACCCACATACCCCTAATCTAACCCAAACCCCCCTTAAAATAACCTAACACTAATCCCCTGAAGATCATCCTACCTTGAGTCGTCTTCACTCAGCCGAGCAGCGATGGAACCGAAGAGGAGACCCGGAGCGGCAGAAGTTATCCTCCAAGCGGCGCTGAAGAAATCTTCCATCCGATGAAGTGATCCTCCAAGCGGCACTGAAGAAGTCTTCCATCCGGGCGATGTCATCTTCCAAGAGGCGGAACAGCCAATAGAATGCAAGCTCAATCTGATTGGCTGATTGGATCAGCCAATCGGATTGAACTTGAATCTGATTGGCTGATTCAATCAGCCAATCAGATTTTTCCTACCTTAATTCCGATTGGCTGATAGAATCCTATCAGCCAATCGGAATTGAAGGGACGCCATCTTGGATGACGTCCCTTAAAGGAGCCTTCATTCGTCGGTAGTCCGTCGGGAAAGAAGGATGTTCGGAACAGCCAATAGAATGCAAGCTCAATCTGATTGGCTAATCCAATCAGCCAATTGGATTGAACTTGAATCTGATTGGCTGATTCCATCAGCCAATCAGAATATTCCTACCTTAATTCCGATTGGCTGATAGAATCCTATCAGCCAATCGGAATTCGAGGGACGCCATCTTGGATGACATCCCTTAAAGGAACCTTCATTCTTCATTTGGACGTTGGAAGAAGAGGAAGGATCCGCGTCGGAGGTCTTCAAGATGGAGCCGTTCGTCATCGGATGAAGATAGAAGATGCCGCTTGGATCAAGATGGTTGCCGGTCCAGATCTCCTCTTCTTCCCGGATAGGATGAAGACTTTGGAGCCTCTTCTGGACCTCTTCAGCCGCCGCTTAATAGAAGACTTCAGCCGGATGATGGATCGCCAGCCCCCGCTTGGGCTTGGATGAAGATTTCGGAGGCTTGGATCAAGACTTCGGAGGACTGATCGGTGAACCTGGCATGGTGAAGATAAGGTAGGAAGATCTTCAGGGGCTTAGTGTTAGGTTTATTTAAGCGGGGTTTGGGTTAGATTAGGGGTATGTGGGTGGTGGGTTTTAATGTTGGGGGGGGTTGTATTTTTCTTTTACAGGCAAAAGAGCTGAATTCTTTGGGGCATGCCCCGCAAAGGGCCCTTTTCAGGGCTGGTAAGGTAAAAGAGCTTTGAACTTTTTAAATTTAGAATAGGGTAGGGCATTTTTTTATTTTGGGGGTCTTTGTTATTTTATTAGGGGGCTTAGAGTAGGTGTAATTAGTTTAAAATTGTTGTAATATTTTTCTAATGTTTGTAAATATTTTTTTATTTTTTGTAACTTAGTTCTTTTTTATTTTTTGTACTTTAGTTAGTTTATTTCATTGTAGTTATTTGTAGGTATTGTATTTAATTAATTTATTGATAGAGTAGTGTTAGGTTTAATTGTAGATAATTGTAGGTATTGTATTTAATTTATTTAATGATAGTGTAGTGTTAGGTTTAATTGTTACTTAGGTTAGGATTTATTTTACAGGTAATTTTGTTATTATTTTAACTATTTTAGCTATTAAATAGTTATTAACTATTTAATAGCTATTGTACCTGGTTAAAATAATTACAAAGTTGCCTGTAAAATAAATATTAATCCTAAAATAGCTACAATATAATTATTTGTTATATTGTAGCTATATTAGGGTTTATTTTACAGGTATTTAGCTTTAAATAGGAATAATTTATTTAATAAGAGTTAATTTATTTCGTTAGATTTAAATTATATTTAATTTAGGGGGGTGTTAGTGTTAGGTTTAGACTTAGCTTTAGGGGTTAATACATTTATTATAGTAGCGGCGAGCTCCGGTCGGCAGATTAGGGGTTAATAATTGAAGTTAGGTGTCGGCGATGTTAGGGAGGGCAGATTAGGGGTTAATACTATTTCTTATAGGGTTATTGAGGCGGGAGTGAGGCGGATTAGGGGTTAATAACTTTATTATAGTAGCGGTGAGATGCGGTCGGCAGATTAGGGGTTAATTATTGTAGGTAGGTGGAGGCGACCTTGTGGGGGGCAGATTAGGGGTTAATAAATATAATATAGGGGTCGGCGGTGTTAGGGGCAGCAGATTAGGGGTACATAGGTATAACGTAGCTGGCGGCGGGGTACGGAGCGGAAGATTAGGGGTTAATAATAATATGCAGGTGTCAGCGATAGCGGGGGCGGCAGATTAGGGGTTAATAAATATAACATAGTGGTCGGCGATGTTAGGGGCAGCAGATTAGGGGTACATAGGGATAACGTAGCTGGCGGCGGGGTACAGAGCGGCAGATTAGGGGTTAAAAAATTTTAATAGAGTGGCGGCGATGTGGGGGGACCTCGGTTTAGGGGTACATAGGTAGTTTATGGGTGTTAGTGTACTTTAGAGCCCAGTAGTTAAGAGCTTTATAAACCGGCGTTAGCCCAAAAAGCTCTTAACTACTGACTTTTTTTTGTGGCTGGAGTCTTGTCGTTAGATTTCTAACGATCACTTCAGCCACGACTCTAAATACCGGCGTTAGAAAGATCCCATTGAAAAGATAGGATACGCAAATGGCGTAGGGGGATCTGCGGTATGGAAAGTCGCGGCTGGAAAGTGAGCGTTAGACCCTTTCCTGACTGACTCCAAATACCAGAGGGCGGTAAAAACCAGCGTTAGGAGCCTCTAACGCTGGTTTTGACGGCTACCGCCCAACTCTAAATCTAGGCCTAAGATAGCTACAATGTAATTATTAATTACATTGTAGCTATCTTAGGGTTTATTTTACAGGTAAGTATTTAGTTTTAAATAGGAATAATTTATTTAAGTATAGTGTAGTGTTAGGTGTAATTGTAACTTAGGTTAGTTTTTATTTTACAGGTTAATTTCTCTTTATTTTAGCTAGGTAAGCTATTAAATAGTTAATAACTATTTAATAGCTATTGTACCTAGTTAAAATAAATTGAAATTTGCCTGTAAAATAAAAATAAATCCTAAGATAGCTACAATATAATTATTATTTATATTGTAGCTATATTAGGGTTTATTTTAAAGGTAAGTATTTAGTTTTAAATAGGATTAATTTAGTTCATAATAGAAATATTATTTAGATTTATTTAATTAATATTTAAGTTAGGGGGGTGTTAGGGTTAGTGTTAGACTTAGGTTTAGGGGTTAATAATTTTATTACAGTGGCGGCGGTGTAGGGGGGGTAGGATAGGGGTTAATAAATTTATTATAGGTGGCGACGGTGTAGGGGGGGCAGGATAGGAGTTAATAAATTTAATATAGGTTGCGGCGGGGTCAGGGAGCGGCGGTTTAGGGGTTAAACTATTTAGTTGCGGCGAGGTGCGGGGTCAGCAGGATAGGGGTTAATAACTTTATTATAGAGGGCGACGGTATAGGGGGGGGCAGGATAGGGGTTACTAGGTATAATGTAGGTGGCAGCGGTGTCCGGGAGCGGCGGTTTAGGGGTTAATACATTTATAAGAGTTGCGGCGGGGTCTAGGAGCGGCGGTTTAGGGGTTATTACATTTATAAGAGTTGCGGCGGGGTCTAGGAGCGGCGGTTTAGGGGTTAGTAACTTTATTGAGTTGCGGGGGGCTACGGGGGCAACGGTATAGGGGGTAGAACAGTGTAGTTAGTGTGAGTGCTTAGTGACAGGCTAGCAAGAAAGCTGCAAAAAAGCCGAAGAGCAGCGAGATCGGATGAGTGATAACTCTCACAGTCCGCAGCTCATCGCCCCGTACTTGGTGCGTGGCTTTTTGACAGCTTTTTTGATAACTTAGGCAAATTTTTGCAGGTCCGCGGCGGCAATGTGAGGCGAGCTTAGGCGGGCGTATTGGGCCGGCGAAGGCAGGAAAAGTAGACACGTTGATAACTACCCCCCATAGTGTTTTATCCAAAGTGTCAAATGTTTCTTTAATAAAAAGGATTTGATTAATTGTTTGTGGTCTAGATTGTGGTGATAGATAACAAAGGCTGCCTAGTTGAGGGAATTGAATTAAGTCTTGTTCAATCATAATCCACATTTTAGCTGTAAGCTTCCCATAATATCTCCAATCTATAATTCTGGTTAGAATAGTTGCAGTTCTATAACTTGATGTTTAGGTAAATATAAGGTGACTCTTGGTGGTTTGGATTTCCATATGTAAGAGTTTAAGACATACTGGAGTTGTGGTATATAGGTTTTTGGTAAAGGTATTGGTAGTTTGAAACACATAAAAAATCTTTGGGAGGAGGGTCATTTTAATGGCGCTAATTCTACCTATCCAGGATATTGGTTTAAGGAGCCAATCACTGGTCAATGTAGGAAATTCTTGGGTGAATTTTTCATATTCAAGCTTAAATAGCTATAAGGGATTGGGTGATAGGTAGATGCTGAGATATTTCAATGAATGATTGGTTATAATAAAAGGGTAGTTTAGATAAATGAGTTTCATCTTGTTTAAGCATTTGCATGGGGAGAAGTTCTGACTTTTTGAAATTAATAGAATAATTCGAGAGTTTCCTGTATGTATTCAGAATTTGCATGGTAGGGGGCAAGGAAGCTATGGGGTTTGATAGAAATAAAAGAAGATCAATGGCAAATAGAGCCAGGTTGTGTGATTGAGACTCCAGGGGAATTCCTCTTATTTGGGGAGGTTGTCTAATATGTAAGGTCAGGATTTCTATTAAGATAACAAAAAGTAAAGTGGAAAGGGGGCAACCTTGCTGTGTTCCATTTAAAATGGGAAAGAAATCTGAAATGATTCCATTAACCCTAACTTTGGCTGAGGGTTGGGAGTATAATGCCGATATTTTAGCAAGAAATTCACTCGGGAATCCGAATTTCTGTAGCGTAAGATATAGCCCAGCCTGTCGAAGGCCTTTTCAGCATCCGTCAACAGGAGGACTGAGGGGATTTTTAGTAATATGGTGGATAAGGTGTAGACTTTTAATGGTATTATCCTTTGCTTCTCTACCCTGCACGAATCCCTTTTGGTCTTCATGGATAATATGGGCCAGTATGGGGTTAAGTCTATTGGCAAGAATTTTTGAGTACAGTTTTAAATCTAGATTAAGTAGTGATATGGGTCTGAAGTGTGCTGGTTGATCTGGGGATTTCCCTGCTTTTGGGAGGACGCTTATATTTGCTTCTAGCATGTTGGGGGGAATTTGGTTATCTTTGTCTATCTTCTGAAAGAGTGCAAGGAGATGCGGACTAAGGAGATCATCAAACGTTTTATAATAAGCTCCAGAGAAGCCATCTGGACCTGGGCTTTTACCTGGTGATAAGGATTTAATTGTCTCTTTGAAGTCATTGAATTCTATAGGTTTAGTGAGAGTCTTCCTCATTTCTGAAGTGATCTGAGGGATTTGTAGTGTGTTGAGGTATTTCTGACAATTTGTTTTGTGGTCTGTCATGTTTCGTGAGGGAACAGATTATATTAGTTAGCATAGTATTTTCTGAATATAGCTCCCATTGATATTGAGTCTTCTATATGTGTGCCATCATGTTGGATTAGATGGTGTATGTAGTTATCATTCTGCTTTTTTTTTAGGGCTCTGGCAAGAAGTTTACCCGGTTTGTTGCTTTCTGTATGGAATTTTTGTTTTAAGAAAAAGAAGGCTTTTTGGGCTTTAATATCTAACGGCTAGATTTAGAGTTGGGCGGTAGCCGTCAAAACCAGCGTTAGAGGCTCCTAATGCTGGTTTTTACCGCCCTCTGGTATTTGGAGTCAGTCAGGAAAGGGTCTAATGCTCACTTTCCAGCCGTGACTTTTCCATACCGCAGATCCCCCTACGCCATTTGCGTATCCTATCTTTTCAATGGGATCTTCCTAACGCCGGTATTTAGAGTCGTGGCTGAAGTGAGTCAGTAGTTAAGAGCTTTTTGGGCTAACCCCGGTTTTTAAAGCTCTTAACTACTGTGCTCTAAAGTACACTAACACCCATAAGCTACCTATGCACCCCTAAACCGAGGTCCCCCCACATCGCCGCCACTCGATTAAAATTTTTAACCCCTAATCTGCCGCTCCGTATATCGCCGCCATCTACGTTATCCCTATGAACCCCTAATCTGCTGCCCCTAACACCGCAGACCCCTATATTATATTTATTAACCCCTAATCTGCCCCCCCAATGTCGCCGCCACCTACCTACAATTATTAACCCCTAATCTGCCGACCGCACCTCACCGCTACTATAATAAAGTTATTAACCCCTAATCCGCCTCACTCCCGCCTCACTAACCCTATAAGAAATAGTATTAACCCCTAATCTGCCCTCCCTAACATCGCAGGCACCTAACTTCAATTATTAACCCCTAATCTGCCGATCGCACCTCACCGCTACTATAATAAATGGATTAACCCCTAAAGCTAAGTCTAACCCTAACACTAACACCCCCCTAAGTTAAATATAATTTAAATCTAACGAAAAAAATTAACTCTTATTAAATAAATTATTCCTATTTAAAGATAAATACTTACCTGTAAAATAAACCCTAATATAGCTACAATATAACGAATAATTATATTGTAGCTATTTTAGGATTAATATTTATTTTACAGGCAACTTTGTATTTATTTTAACCAGGTACAATAGCTATTAAATAGTTATTAACTATTTAATAGCTAAAATAGTTTAAATAATTACAAAATTACCTGTAAAATAAATCCTAACCTGAGTTACAATTAAACCTAACACTACACTATCAATAAATTAATTAAATAAAATACCTACAATTATCTACAATTAAACCTAACACTACACTATCAACAAATTAATTAAATACAATACCTACAAATAACTACAATTAAATAAACTAACTAAAGTACAAAAAATAAAAAAGAACTAAGTTACAAAAAATAAAAAAATATTTACAAACATTAGAAAAATATTACAACAATTTTGAAAAGGGCCATTTGCGGGGCATGCCCCAAATAATTCAGCTCTTTTGCCTGTAAAAAAAGAAATACAATCCCCCCCCCCCCAACATTACAACTCACCACCCACATACCCCTAATCTAACCCAAACCCCCCTTAAATAAACCTAACACTAAGCCCCTGAATATCTTCCTACCTTATCTTCACCATACCAGGTTCACCGATCCGTCCTCCGAAATCTTCATCCAAGCCCAAGCGGGGGCTGGCGATCCATAATCCGGCTGAAGTCTTCTATCAAGCGGCGGCTGAAGAGGTCCAGAAGAGGCTCCAAAGTCTTCATCCTATCCGGGAAGAAGAGTAGATCCGGACCGGCAACCATCTTGATCCAAGCGGCATCTTCTATCTTCATCCGATGACGAACAGCTCCATCTTGAAGACCTCCGACGCGGATCCGTCCTCTTCTTCCGACGTCCAACTGAAGAATGACGGTTCCTTTAAGGGACGTCATCCAAGATGGCGCCCCTCGAATTCCGGTTGGCTGATAGGATTCTATTAGCCAATCGGAATTAAGGTAGGAAAATTCTGATTGGCTGATGGAATCAGCCAATCAGATTCAAGTTCAATCCAATTGGCTGATCCAATCAGCCAATCAGATTGAGCTCGCATTACATTGGCTGATCGGAACAGCCAATAGAATGCGAGCTCAATCTGATTGGCTGATCCAATCAGCCAATCGGATTGAACTTGAAGCTGATTGGCTGATTCCATCAGCCAATCAGAATTTTCCTACCTTAATTCCGATTGGCTGATAGAATCCTATCAGCCAATCGGAATTCGAGGGACGCCATCTTGGATGACGTCCCTTAAGGGAACCTTCATTCTTCAGTTGGATGTCGGAAGAAGAGGATGGATCCGCGTCGGAGGTCTTCAAGATGGAGCCGTTCGTCATCGGATGAAGATAGAAGATGCCGCTTGGATCAAGATGGTTGCCGGTCCGGATCTACTCTTCTTCCCGGATAGGATGAAGACTTTGGAGCCTCTTCTGGACCTCTTCAGCCGCCGCTTGATAGAAGACTTCAGCCGGATTATGGATCGCCAGCCCCCGCTTGGGCTTGGATGAAGATTTCGGAGGACGGACCGGTGAACCTGGTATGGTGAAGATAAGGTAGGAAGATCTTCAGGGGCTTAGTGTTAGGTTTATTTAAGGGGGGTTTGGGTTAGATTAGGGGTATGTGGGTGGTGGGTTGTAATGTTGGGGGGGATTGTATTTCTTTTTTTACAGGCAAAAGAGATGAATTATTTGGAGCATGCCCCGCAAATGGCCCTTTTCAGGGCTGGTAAGGTAAAAGAGCTTTGAACTTTTTAAATTTAGAATAGGGTAGGGCATTTTTTTATTTTGGGGGTCTTTTTTATTTTATTAGGGGGCTTAGAGTAGGTGTAATTAGTTTAAAATTGTTGTAATATTTTTCTAATGTTTGTAAATATTTTTTTATTTTTTGTAACTTAGTTCTTTTTTATTTTTTGTACTTTAGTTAGTTTATTTAATTGTAGTTATTTGTAGGTATTGTATTTAATTAATTTGTTGATAGTGTAGTGTTAGGTTTAATTGTAGATAATTGTAGGTATTTTATTTAATTAATATATTGATAGTGTAGTGTTAGGTTTAATTGTAACTTAGGTTAGGATTTATTTTACAGGTAATTTTGTAATTATTTTAACTATTTTAGCTATTAAATAGTTAATAACTATTTAATAGCTATTGTACCTGGTTAAAATAAATACAAAGTTGCCTGTAAAATATTAATCCTAAAATAGCTACAATATAATTATTCGTTATATTGTAGCTATATTAGGGTTTATTTTACAGGTAAGTATTTATCTTTAAATAGGAATAATTTATTTAATAAGAGTTCATTTTTTTTTTCGTTAGATTTAAATTATATTTAATTTAGGGGGGTGTTAGTGTTAGGGTTAGACTTAGCTTTAGGGGTTAATCCATTTATTATAGTAGCGGTGAGGTGCGATCGGCAGATTAGGGGTTAATAATTGAAGTTAGGTGTCGGCGATGTTAGGGAGGGCAGATTAGGGGTTAATACTATTTCTTATAGGGTTAGTGAGGCGGATTAGGGGTTAATAACTTTATTATTGTAGCGGTGAGGTGCGGTCGGCAGATTAGGGGTTAATAATTGTAGGTAGGTGGCGGCGATGTTGTGGGGGGCAGATTAGGGGTTAATAAATATAATATGGGGTCGGCTGTGTTAGGGGCAGCAGATTAGGGGTACATAGGGATAATGTAGGTTGCGGCGATGTCCGGAGCGGCTGATTAGGGGTTAATTGTGTAATGCAGGGGTCAGCGATAGCGGGGGCGGCAGATTAGGGGTTAATAAGTGTAAGGTTAGGGGTGTTTAGACTCGGGGTACATGTTAGGGTGTTAGGTGCAGACTCCCATAGGAAACAATGGGGCCGCGTTAGGAGCTGAACGCTGCTTTTTTGCAGGTGTTAGGTTTTTTTTCAGCTCAAACTGCCCCATTGTTTCCTATGGGGGAATCGTGCACGAGCACGTTTTTGAAGCTGGCCGCGTCCGTAAGCACCGCTGGTATCGAGAGTTGAAGTGGCGGTAAATTATGCTCTACGCTCCTTTTTTGGAGCCTAACGCAGCCATTCTGTGAACTCTAAATACCAGCGGTATTTAAAAGGTGTGGCCAGAAAAAAGCACGTGTAGCTAATGCACCCCTTTGGCCGCAAAACTCTAAATCTAGGCCTAACAATCTATTCAACTGGTGTCTACATTGGGCTAAGTTTTGTAGTATAGAATCATCAGATGGGATTAATTTGTGTAAATGGTCAAGGTGAGAAACTTGTTTTACTAAGTCTTGCCGTTGTTGTCTGGATTACTTGGTTTTGAAAGCTTTAATCTTGATGAGTTTTCCCCTGATCAAACACTTGTGTGCCTCCCATTTCATACTTATAGATATATCAGGGGTCTCATTTTCTTGAAAGTAATCTTATATACACTTGGTGATTTGTTGTTTGGTTAAGGGATCTAATATTAATGTATCGTCAAGTTTCCATTGGAAAGGTAGTGGGCCATCTAAACGTATTGTGTACTGCCGAACGGTCAGACCAATTAGTAGGGATTAAACGTGAGGAATGCAGAAATTAAAATAATAGATGATCTGCTAGAATGTAATCTAACCATAAATATGATTTGTTGGGATTAGAAAAAAGGTATAGTTTCTTTTTGTTGGGTTAAGTTGTCACCATTTATCATGTAGAGTTAATAAGTGAAAGTCCTGCCAAATTTGTTTATGAAATTTACGTCTCAATTTGATGGTTTGGTTAGAACTGTCCATGTTTGGGTCTAGTGGGATATTAAAATCTCCAGCGAGTATTTGGGCGCCCTTTCTGAGTTGGAGTGTTGAGTTAGTAATAGAACGGAAACATTTATTTTGGGATGAATTAGGGGCATATACATTGATAATGGTAATAGGTTTTTCATAGAGGATGTCCATCAGACCCAGATAACGACCCTCCTTATCAGTATCTATTTTCAACAGTTGAAAGGGGAGGGATCTGTGAATTAAAATACTGACTCCATTTTTTTTTTTTGGGTGGCAGCTGTGGAAGTGTGTTGGGTATTGGGGGGAGAAATACCTAGGTATTGAAGATTTTTTAAAATGGATTTCCTGAAATAATAAAATATCATACTTATTGTGTTTATAATCTTGCATTGCTCGCAATCGTTTCATTGGGGAATTGAAGCCCTTAACGTTTTGCATTAGAAAAGATACTAATTGTGAAGTGTTATCAGTCCTCACATTTTTGAAAAAGGTGATAGTAGTAATTAGGCAATTCCAACCAGAATAGTGTAGATAATAGAAAGAATCTGTGTACCATTTCATGTAACTGCTAATACCCCATAAGGAAAGAGTCGAGATGCAATGAGTTGTTTATAATATCAAAATGTATTCAGCTGTGAGGTAGTATAAAATATATTAAATAAAAAAAGTGATGGTAAAATAATGTGTTTTTATAAAAAAACTTATTAGAAGTCGGTTGGCCAACCTTGTAAAATTTGTGTTATAAATGACAGAGATAAAACACCAGTAAAAAATTTAAAATAATAATAAATTCAGTTGATTGCATAAAAAATCTAGGTTACAATTACTGTAATAGAGTTATTCAATGTCTGAAAAATCAATTAATCAATTGCTAGTGATTTTCCTGCAATAGATGGAATAATTGTTGCAGTTTGTATAACTAACTGAGAATACAGTGAGTTGTAGCGACTTGGTCGAAAATATGTGATACAATTGTAGCTGTTAAAATAACTAGCTAAAAATACTTGCTAAATATACTTGCTAAAGATAACTTGCTACAGACACAATGCACACTTTGAAAAGAAATCTGTAATCACTCCTATAGAGGGAAATTTACATGCATGCTGTGATGATAAACACTTTCTTGCTTCAAATGTACAGCGCAATACACATACGTAATTTCTATGAATGGAAATGTGTGCGTTCTTATGCGAGAAAAACAAGGGATCAGTACAAAGTTACAGTATCGATGTAAACAATGTATACTTGCAGTTTCAAATCCAGCGTTTGAGTCAAAGTTCCTAGTGTTGCAAGTGCACTTGAGAATAATTTCTAACCTTTTGCCTTCTGTATCTTCAGACGGTTCGAATTCTGTCCTAACAGAGGTGAACATGTATATATACAAAATACTGCTGGTAAGGCAGACTATGGAGAGTATGTTGGGGAGAACTAGGGTATTAATCTCATCTCCGGAGGGATAGTGTTATATATTAGGAAGCAGATTAAGTAAAGTAATATTTTGCTTTCTGGCGATATTGAAAATATGAGAGTTGGCAAACTCTGTGGTGCAGTATAGCTACTTCATCGTTATTCTTTAACCCCTTAACGACCGAGGACGTGCAGGGTACGTCCTCAAAAAAAAGGCAGTTAACGCCTGAGGACGTACCCTGCACGTCCTCGGTGTGGAAAGCAGCTGGAAGCGATCCTGCTCGCTTCCAGCTGCTTTCCGGTTATTGCAGTGATGCCTCGATATGGAGGCATCCTGCAATAACCTTAAATGGCCATCCGGTGCAGAGAGAGCCACTCTGTGGCCCTCTCTGCACCGGACATCGATGGCCGGAATCGTTGGTGGGTGGGAGCGGACTTGGGAGGCGGGTGGGCGGCCATCGATGCGCCGTGTAATGTGCAGGGGGGGCAGGATCGGGGGCGGGGAGCGACGGGGGGCGCGCATGTGAGTGCGCGCGTGCATGGGGGGGCGGCGGGCGGGCGCGTGCATGGGGCGGGAGGGAACCGCTGCACTACAGAAAAACAAATCTGAAAATAGCTATAATAAACAAGAAAATAATAATGTTTCTAAGTGATCTGCAACTGGTGGGAGGTTGGGGGACAGCTACACTACAGAAAAGGGGATTTTTAAAAAAAAAAAGATTTATTTTTTTACTAAACTGGGTACTGGCAGACAGCTGCCAGTACCCAAGATGGCGCCCGCTAAGGCAGAGGGGGAGGGGTTAGAGAGCTGTTTGGTGTGGGATAAGTGAGGTTGGGGGCTAAGGGGGATACTACAAAGCAGCATATGTAAATATGCTAAAAAAAAAAACTAAAAAAAACCCGCAAATATACCTTTTATTTTAGTACTGGCAGAGTTTCTGCCAGTACTTAAGATGGCGGGGACAATTGTGAGGTGGGGGAGGGAAGAGAGCTGTTTGGGAGGGATCAGGGGGTCTGATGTTTCAGGTGGGAGGCTGAGCTCTACACTAAAGCTAAAATTAACCCTGCAAGCTCCCTACAAGCTACATAATTAACCCCTTCACTGCTAGCCATAATACACGTGTGATGCGCATCGGCATTTAGTGGCCTTCTAATTAACAAAAAGCAGCGCCAAAGCCATATATGTCTGCTATTTCTGAACAAAGGGGATCCCAGAGAAGCATTTACAACCATTTGTGCCATAATTGCACAAGCTGTTTGTAAATGATTTCAGTGAGAAACCTAAAATTGTGAAAAATTTTACGTTTTTTTTTAATTTGATCGCATCTGGCGGTGAAATGGTGGCATGAAATATACCAAAATGGGCCTAGATCAATACTTTGGGTTGTCTACTGGACTACACTAAAGCTAAAATTAACCTAGAAGCTCCCTACATGCTCCCTAATTAACCCCTTCACTGCTGGGCATAATACACGTGTGGTGCGCAGTGGCATTTAGCACCCTTCTAATTACCAAAAAGCAACAACAAAAGCCATACATGTCTGCTATTTCTGAACAAAGGGGATCCAGAGAAGAATTTACAACCATTTATGCCATAAATTGCACAAGTTGTTTGTAAATAATTTCAGTGAGAAACCTAAAGTTTGTGAACAAAATTGTGAAAAAGTGAACAATTTTTTTTATTTGATTGCATTTGGCAGTGAAATGGTGGCATGAAATATACCAAAATGGGCCTAGATCAATACTTTGGGGTGTCTTCTAAAAAAAAATATATACATGTCAAGGGATATTCAGGGATTCCTGAAAAATATTAGTGTTCCAATGTAACTAGCGCTAATTTGAAAAAAAGGGGTTTGGAAATAGCAAAGTGCTACTTGTACTTATGGCCCTATAACTTGCAAAAAAAGCAAAGAACATGTAAACATTGGGTATTTCTTAACTCAGGACAAAATTTAGAAACTATTTAGCATGGGTGTTTTTTGGTGGTTGTAGATGTGTAACAGATTTTGGGGGTCAAAGTTAGAAAAAGTGGGGGTTTTTTCCATTTTTTTCCTCATATTATATAATTTTTTTATAGTTAATTATAAGATATGATGAAAATAATGGTATCTTTAGAAAGTCCACTTAATGGCGAGAAAACGGTATATAATGTGTGGGTACAGTAAATGAGTAAGAGGAGAATTACAGCTAAACACAAACACTGCAGAAATGTAAAAATAGCCTTGGTCCCAAACGGACAGAAAATGGAAAAATGCTGCGGTCATTAAGGGGTTAAAGGAAGATAGCACCTAGACATATATCTAGATAAACGAATACATAGAAATACAGAAGTAAAATAAATTACTGTATAGAACCTGTTTCCAGGGAGAATCCTTTTAGGCATGTCCAACTTGTCCCTCAGACCCACAGAGTATACAAGGTGATGGATAAATTGGTGATCTAGGTACCAACGTACCATGATGATGTATGGCACTAAGTGTGGGAAAGTTCCTGAGATTTATGTCTCTTGTATTGTACCATGTGCCAATTGTCTCTTTGTGATTTCGGTTTGTCCTGGCGTGATGTAGGTCGGTCCAATACAGGAGGTTTGCTTGATGGAGGATCTATCTGGAGATCACTACAGAATTCTTCTGCATCCTCAGGATCCTTGCATGTAAATCCTTTGCCCCTCTCTGATGACCATAATAGAGCACGGGAAGCCCCATCTCATCCATAGGATATAGAATTGGCTCTGAGATCTGCAGTCAGAAACTGGAACTCTATTCTGCGCATAAGTGTGCGTGGTGCCAAATCAGGGAAAATTTGAATAGATTTTTCTTGAAATCTGATTGATTTATGTTTTCTTGAGTATTGTAGTATTTCTTCTTTCTCATTATAATCCTTAAAGCGTATGATTACATCTCTTGGGTTTTCATTCTCTGGGGGTTTGGGCCTTAGTGCCCTATGAGCTCTGTCAAGGGGCACGGGTGGTTCAAATTCTGCTCCTTTCAGAAATGAGAATAGCTCTGAGAGATATGTAGAGACGGATGCTGATGGAATGGTTTCTGGGATTCCCTGTATTCTCAGGTTGCATCTGCGCTCTCTATTTTCAAAGTCTTCGTCTTTGTCATACAACTTCATGATTGCAGATTTGTGTCCTTTGATCATTTGTTGCATAGTGGATATTTCATTTTGATTGGTTTCCATTTCTTCTTCAATGAAGGTCACTTTATTGCCAAGTTCTGTGATTTCTTTACGGAAACCAGCAATCTCCTCTTTGATACATAAACGCACTTGTGTTATCAAGGATGTAAAGGTCCTTTTATGATGGTAAGTATTCTAGAAGTGTTTTCGATATCTGTATAGGGTCATCAATGCCCTCTTCTTCCAGGTCTGAAATAGGAGAGGTGGATCTAGAGAGTTTTGGTAGATTTGCATTGGTGTCCCTAGATCTGGAATCTGTGACTTTGAAAAAGGATTCCCTTACAGGGTAGAACTAGGTAGCGTTTTGATCATTTTGTCTGCTTTAGTGAGTCGTTTTAGAGACATGGGGCATATTAATGAAATGTCTGTCCGACATGATCCAATCAGCGGATCATGTCCAACAGACATCGCTGAATGCTGAGAGCAATACACTCTCTGCATTCAGCATTGCACCAGTAGCTCTTGTGAACTGGCCGCTAGCAGGGGGTTTCAATGAACCTGATCGTATTCGATCGGGTTGATTTCCTGCGATGTCTCAGAGCAGGTGGACAGGTTATGGAGCAGCGGTCTTTAGACCGCTGCTTCATAACTGGTGTTTCTGGCAAGTCTGAAGGCTCGCCAGAAACAAGGCCCTTATGGAGCTTAATAAATGGGCCCCATGGTAAAAGGATAGTTGTTTAAAATTAGGTGCTGATCCTCCTTCCTAATTCTATCACAGATGACAGTAGTTGATGAGTGAAATGAAACAAATAGGGAGCACACAGGAGAGGATATGTACACAGATTTCTCCAAGTGTATGTGTTTAATTTTCTTTATGTGGCTGAAGTGTCACAGCTATATTCCTGTTGTTACCCAGCGGGATCATCCAGAAGTGATGCGTGGTATATAAGGTTATCAGATATATTGTTGTCCTTTGAGAGAAGCAATAACTATTGCGTAGTAAAGATGGCGCCCTTTCTTTTTAGAAAACTGTGGAGATTGTTATTTATAAGGGCCGCTTTACTGGATGTTCGTAGGCTAATTAAAAGTAAAGTTCATGCCAAGAGTGTTGAGAGTATTTATCTTTGTACTTTCAATATCTCCGACGAGGTATATAAGGTATGTCGCTAGGTGGTTATTTCCCCTTAACCATAGTAAGATTATCTGCTTATCTCGGTATGTTTAAATGATAAGTTATCATTGTGCTTGAAGTTTTACCTTCCAGAATTGGAGTCGCATTATTTCGGAGCTGAGATATGGAGTGCTGTGGGCCCATGAGATCTTTGGATTTCACATGCTTAGCAGATATTCACTCCATGCTGCAGGCCCTGATACAACCTCCAATGTTGGCGGTCTGCAGTAAGGGGTATTTCTTTATCCGATATTCCGGATGGGTGGTCACATGTCTCCTACTCAATAATCCACAAGCTGGGGTGTAAGGGAGACAAAAAAAATCTCTGTTTGATTGCTCTAAGGGGATCTGGTCCACGGAGCTTACTCAGTTTTCGGCCATTTCCTTTGCTGGCCGGCTCCGCCCTCTGTTTTTGTAAATTATTTTATATGTTAAATATGAGTTTTACTGTTTACACCGAATATTATTTTGTTCCTCATATTTTAAGGATGATTTGCATGGTATAATGGAAATTTGCATCTTGAAGTGGATTTTTAACTTCTATTTGTATGCATAGTATTTTTATGAGTTTTTATGCATACGCTTTTGGAAGGCTTGTTTTATTGAGCAGTATCGTGTATGTATGTATCTCACCATTGCATCCAGATATTTAGGTTACGCCTCTTAGTGAGATACACATATAACTTGTTCCCACAAGGCCTAAAAATGAAAAACTTGCCGTCACGGAGAAACCACTCAAAATCATTGAGGGCTTCTTTTTAGAATTTAATGGTAATGTATGTGCCTAGAGAGGTTATCTAAGAAGCCTTATTAGTAGAAAGGCACATTTTAACTTGAGAGCTGAGGAGTGTTCTAGATATGAGGGAGGGCACATACATCACAATATAATGCTCCAAAAAATGTTTTGCATGATTTCTCTCAATTATCTGGCCCTTAGGGCATCATGATCAAAAACCCGCTGGCATTTAGAGAAATCACACAAAATCTTTGCAAGCTTTTTTTTACCATTATATTGTAATTTCCAGAGCCCTACATAACTAGAAAAATAACTTTCAAACTAAATTTTGCCTTTTTAAAATTCTTTAAGAGACCTTGCAGTACTGAAAATTTTTAGATCATCTTGCCAGAGCGGAGAGCTTTAGAGCATTGGGCCCTCAGTGAGAAAAATGAAATATAGACTGGGACAGGATAAACTGGATTATTTGCTTATCACACAGAAGATTTCTTGCTTGTGTGTCTAGGCCAATTTTATTGAAATAACAAAAAGTACCCCCAAAAAAATTTATAAAAAACCCTTTATGGATTTCATAAATTATTATAATAAACTATAACTATGCTGGAGGTTAACTAAGTCTGCATTGTTAAATAAGATAATGTTCAAATTAGATAGGTCGTTTGGTTTATATCTACTACCAAAACATTTCTTTTTATAATAATTCAATAATAGTTCAATTTTAATCTTCCCAATTCAAGAAAATTCTAAATTTGATTAAAAAAGCCAATTTTTTTAATGTTCAGAATTCAGATGCGAGGAAAAAAAAATATAGCAACAGGTCTGATCTATTAACCACATGGTTTAAAACATTCTATAATATTTTGAACAGTATACATTTATAGATATAGATATAGATATTGACGGCAGATAAGAGCCATAGGCCCAGCAAGTCTGCCCGACCTTACCTAACAGTATAAACTTATCTAGTTCGTAGGATAGCCTTATGCTTGTCCCATGCATTTTTAAAAGTAATATGTTTTTGTTGTCACTATTTCTCTAGCTTGAAAATGACATGACACATGACAAATTAATAAGCGTCTTATACTCTACAAATGTGGAACAAAAAGTTGAGGTGAAACTTCCAAAATTCAAAATTGAGGAGACCTATGACCTTAAGGAAACACTTTCTGCTATGGGAATGACGGATGTCTTTAATTCAAATGCAGATTTTAGCAACATTTCTTCTCAGAGAGGCCTACAGGTGTCAAAGGTTGTTCACAAGTCCTACGCAGATGTAAATGAAGAGGGAACAGAAGCTGCAGCCGCTACTGGGATTATAATTAAACATATCCTAAAAGCAGTACCGATATTACTGATTGAATTTACCGCAGATCATCCTTTCCTGTTTTTTATAGCCCATAAACCCACTAAAACTATAATGTTTTATGGAAGAGTCACTTCTCCGTGAAATAAAAACAGAATTTATATCTTACCTGATAAATTCCTTTCTCCTACGGTGTGTCCGGTCCACGGCTTCATCCTTACTTGTAGGAATATTCTCTTCCCTAACAGGAAATGGCAAAGAGGCACACAGCAAAAGCTGTCCATATAGCCCCTCCTCTGGCCCCACCCCCCAGTCATTCGACCGACGGTTAGGAGAAAAAGGAGAAACTATAGGGTGCCGTGGTGACTGTAGTGTATAGAGATAAAAAAAAAATTAAGCCTGACAAAAAAGCCAGGGCGGGCCGTGGACCGGACACACCGTAGGAGAAAGGAATTTATCAGGTAAGATATAAATTCTGTTTTCTCCTACATAGGTGTGTCCGGTCCACGGCTTCATCCTTACTTGTGGGAACCAATACCAAAGCTTTAGGATACGGATGAAGGGAGGGAACAAGTCAGGTAACCTAAACGGAAGGCACCACGGCTTGCAAATCCTTTCTCCCAAAAACAGCCTCCGAAGAAGCAAAAGTATCGAATTTGTAAAATTTTGTAAAAGTATGCAGTGAAGACCAAGTCACTGCCTTACAGATCTGATCAACAGAAGCCTCGTTCTTGAAGGCCCATGTGGAAGCCACAGCCCTAGTAGAGTGAGCTGTAATTTCATTCAGGAGGCTGCCGACCGGCAGTCTCGTAAGCCAATCGGATGATGCTTTTCAGCCAAAAGGAAAGAGAGGTAGCAGTAGCTTTCTGCCCTCTCCTCTTACCAGAGTAAACGACAAACAAGGATGAAGTTTGTCTGAAATCCTTAGTTGCCTCTAAGTAGAATTTTAGAGCACGGACCACATCTAGGTTGTGCAACAAACGTTCCTTCTTTGAAACTGGATTCGGACACAAGGAAGGAACAACTATTTCCTGGTTAATATTCCTATTGGAAACCACTTTTGGAAGAAAACCAGGCTTGGTACGTAAAACTACCTTATCTGTATGAAACACTAGATAGGGAGTAGAACACTGCAAAGCAGACAATTCAGAAACTCTTCTAGCAGAAGAAATAGCAACCAAAAACAGAACTTTCCAAGATAGTAACTTAATATCTATGGAATGTAAGGGTTCAAACGGAACCCCTTGAAGAACTGAAAGAACCAAGTTTAGGCTCCATGGAGGAGTCATAGGTCTGTAGACAGGCTTGATTCTAACTAACGCCTGTACAAACGCCTCTACATCTGGCACGGCTGCCAGTCGTTTGTGTAACAAAACAGACAGAGCAGATATCTGTCCTTTTAAAGAGCTAGCTGACAAACCTTTATCCAAGCCCTCTTGGAGAAAGGAAAGTATTTTAGGAATTTTGATTTTACTCCAGAAAATCCTTGGAATCGCACCAACGGATATATTTTTGCCATATCTTATGGTAAATTTTCCTAGTCACTGGTTTTCTGGCTTGAACCAGAGTATCTATAACCGAATCAGAAAACCCACGCTTAGATAGATTCAAGCGTTCAATTTCCAAGCAGTCAGTTGCAGAGAGACTAGATTTGGATGTCTGAATGGACCTTGTACTAGAAGATCCTGCCTCAAAGGTAGCTTCCATGGTGGAACCGATGACATATTCACCAGGTCTGCATACCAAGTCCTGCGTGGCCATGCAGGAGCTATTAGAATCACCGAGGCCTTCTCCTGTTTGACCCTGGCTACGAGCCTGGGGAAGGAGAGGGAACGGTGGAAAACACATAAGCCAGATTGAACGACCAGGGCGCCACTAATGCATCCACCAGTGACGCCTTGGGATCCCTGGATCTGGACCCGTAGCGAGGAACCTTGGAGTTCTGACGAGACGCCATCAGATCCATATCTGGATTGCCCCATAGTTGAGTTAACTGGGCAAAGACCTCCGGGTGAAGTTCCCACTCCCCCGGATGGAAAGTCTGACGACTCAGATAATCCGCCTCCCAGTTGTCTACTCCTGGGATGTGAATTGCAGATAGATGGCAGGAGTGTTTCCTCCACCATTTGACGATCTTGGATACCTCTCTCATTGCTAAGGAACTCTTTGTTCCCCCCTGATGATTGATGTACGCTACAGTCGTCATGTTGTCCGACTGAAATCTTATGAACCTGGCCTCCGTCTAGTTGAGGCCAAGCTAGGAGCGCATTGAATATCGCTCTCAGTTCCAAAATGTTTATCGGGAGAAGAGACTCTTCCCGAGACCATAGACCCTGAGCTTTCAGAGAGTCCCAGACCACGCCCCAACCCAAGAGGCTGGCGTCGGTCGTGACAATGACCCACTCCGGTCTGCGGAAACTCATTCCCTGAGACAGGTGATCCTGAGTCAACCACCAGAGGAGTGAGTCCCTGGTTATCTGGTCTACTTGAATTTGGGGGAGACAAGTCTGCATAATCCCCATTCCACTGTTTGAGCATGCACAGCTGCAATGGTCTTAAATGAATTCGAGCAAAAGGAACCACGTCCATTGCTGCAACCATTAGTCCTATTACTTCCATGCACTGAGCTATGGAGGGCTGAGGAATAGAATGAAGAACTCGACAAGCGTTTAGAAGTTTTAACTTTCTGACCTCTGTCAGGAAAATCTTCATTTCCACAGAATCTATTATTGTTCCCAGAAAAGGTACCCTTGTGGACGGGGACAGAGAACTTTTTTCTATGTTCACCTTCTCATCACTTTTCTGTTGTAGAGTAAATAGTACAAACCGGCACTATTTTAAAATAACAAACTCTTGATAGAAGAAATAAAAACTACAACTAAACACCACAAACTCTTTACCATCCCCGTGGAGATGCTACTTGTTCAGAGCGGCAAAGAGAATGACTGGGGGGCTGGGCCAGAGGAGGGGCTATATGGACAGCTTTTGCTGTGTGCCTCTTTGCCATTTCCTGTTAGGGAAGAGAATATTCCCACAAGTAAGGATGAAGCCGTGGACCAGACACACCTATGTAGGAGAAATAAGCTTTGATTGTCACAGTGTGTTTGTTAAAGTTTAGTAAGCATAATGTAACCCGCTTAAATGACACTTCTCTTATCTTGGTTCTTTTAAATGACTATGAAAGTGTAAATATTACTTGACAAATATTGAAATATTTATATATAGATAGATAACAAAATAAATATATCAATAACAGTTTAACAAGATTCAAGATGGTGCATGACAAATAAAATGATGAAGCTCTGAAAAAATCTTTTAACAACTGTAAATTAACTATTAACAAAGCTGGTTTATTCTTCTTTTGATATACCTATAGGGGCCAGTTTGTCAATTGTCGGGTGGACATGATTCGCTGTAGCTTATCATGTCCGGCGAACATTGCTTAATGCCAACAGCGTATGCTGTCAGCATTTATAATTACATCAAGCATTTCACAAGAAATGCTTGTACAATGCCGCCCCCTGCACATTCACCGGCCAATCGGCTGCTAGCAGGGGGTGTCAATCATCCCGATTGTATGGTACCCCAGAGGTGACGGACAAGTTAAGACCGCTGCTTCTTAACTCCTGTTTCCGGCAAGCTGGAAGCTTCACACACAATAAGCAGCATCCACTGCTTAATAAATGTACCAAATAGGGTGGTCATTTTCATATTGCAATCATATTTTCTAAAGGAATGTCAGCACCTTTAGTATAAAAATGTATGTCTGGGAACAATATTCCTAATAAACTACAGAAAAAAACCTAACACCCAACTTGTGCGCAAACCCAATTACTTTTACTCAAGTGTGCTAACCCACCATGAAATATGAATATTTCCCATTCCAATGTGCTTCACATAGCAGAATATGTTTTATTTATTTATAAATACATATTTCTATATATATTTGATTTTATTTGGTAAAATATATATCTATACATATATATATTATATATAGATGATTATATATAGGTATAGATATATATAGAAATATCTTTCTATTTATATATATATATATATATATATATACACAGTATATATATATATATATATATATATATATATATATATATATATATATATATATATATATTTTATGTATATCTCAAACATATTCCCCTATGAGAAGAACATTGGAATGTGAAATATTTACAGTACAGTTAAAATAAATATGAATATTGCATAAATATGATTTTATATGTTTTCAGCTCCTTGACTGCAAAGGGCTCCAATACACACACACATATATATATATATATATATATATATATATATATATATATATATATATATATATATATAATATATATATATATAGTAGAACAAAAAAGGTTCTCAAAGCAAAAAGTGAATATTTATTAGCAACAGTATAAAAGCTTCTAAGATGTATATACAAGGCAAATGGCTATGATGGACAGCAGAAAGGGGGCTGGGGGTGGGCGTCTGAGGCGTTTCAGCTCCTTAGGAGCCTTAATCATAGACAGAATACTGCCCTAATGCCCTATTCAGACTGATATAGACTATGCTAACTTACTATTGGATAGCCTGACCTACCTGTGTTTACTAGTGGGTGTATACCTATTATGGAAAACTACCTATGTACGGTTGAGTGCCTAATGCTGTGAAGACGTAATTCTCTAAGAAATTACTTATATTATTTTGTTATATGTATGTATATAACCTTACTGCTGTGAGAATGTAATTTTCTGGGGAAATTATGTTATTGAATTGTAAATAGCCTTACTAGTACCCTGTTCACCATAAACTAATAATTTCGTAGATTAACAAGTAAAGAAGAAGAAAAAAAGGAATATTTGAACTAATTAAATAATTTAGTTACCAACCTGTTACTACTAATCTGATCGCATTATATGCTAAATGTGTACCAAGTTTTGCTTATGGTCATACATATTTACTGCTTGTTATAGAAAGTAGGCAACTGTGGTTATATTCATCTTACACTGTTTCTAAATAGGTGAATGCGGGGTTTATGTGCTTATTCCTAGATACATATTTAGATGTTTATATAGTTTAAATAATCTAAGAGTGGTGGTTGTAGTAACCTAAGAGTGATTTTTGGTTGGTAAACAAGAGGGCATGTAGCCAATCACAACAACCACTATATTATTGGATTCATACTTAATTCTATATTAACTTTGTATTTTGAAAATCCAAATGTTATCGTGTCATGATAGAGTGATGCCCTCCTATTAATCAACTTTAATTACTAAATCAAATAAAAAGAAGAAATAAGACTAGCTTACTAAGCTGGGAACATACACAAGAAAGTAATTACTTTTGTGTATTTTAGTATTTAAATACAGATTGAGAATTTTTACTCAATTGCTTATTTAAATATTATATTGTTTGAAAACACAATACAATATATTCAAAAAAATTCAAAAGCAGGTAAGGGACAATCCATTACCAATGATTGATTAGATCCGTCTCAATGTTTAGACCTGATGGTTGCCGACTGCCTAGGGTGAAGATCCAGAACACTTCTTTGGCAAGGAGGTCCTTCAATCTATCTCCACCTCTCGGCTTCCTTTTTATCTGGTCAATCACAGTCCAGGTGAATGTGCTTATGTCCTTATTGTGCTCATCCACAAAGTGTTTGGAGGCTCCAGTGGGTGTTATCCCCCTTTCGATGTCATTAAGGTGGGCACGGATCCTCTCCCTGGCTTCCCGGGAGGTGCACCCTATGTATTGTTTCTGGCAAAGGCTGCATGTAATCATGTAGATCACAAAGGTCGATCTACAGTTTGTGCATTGTGATAGCAAGTACACTTTTTGCGTGGCCAGGGATTGGAAAAATTTCCCCGTGATGACATAACCGCAGGCCTTGCAGGTACTATTACCACATTGTAGTGTCCCTTCTGTGAAAGCCTAAGTACTTTGTTGGTTTCGATTTCTTGAGCATGATGGCGAAATTGATTGCCGATGTTGTATTGTCGTCTTGCTACGCAAAAAGCAACCTTCCTTGATATCATCTTGAGAAAGTCATCTCCCAAACAAAATTGGCAAATTCTTGCGCAATATTTTGCAGATTGAGTAGTTATTGGGGACTATAGGTGAGTCACAAAGGTGGATTTTGTCTAGCTTCCTTTGTTACTCTTCTGGTCTCAAGGAGAGAATTCCTATTGATATGTTTGACATCATCGAGTGCTTTGTGCACCACATCGATGTCATAACCACGCTCCAACATCCCTCCTGGTTAATTTTTTCACTTTCTGCCAGAAAGCTATCATCCTCTGAACAATTGCGCCGAATTCGCAAAAATTGTCCTTTGGCTATTCCATAACTGGTATGCGGAGGATGATTACTTCTGGCATGTAAGTAGGTGTTGGACGAAATAGGTTTGACATACAATGAAGTGATTACTCTGTTTTCCTCTGGAAGTCCGGTCAGGACTAAATCCAGGAATGGAAGCTCGTTCTTCTCAAAAGTGTAGGTAAAATGTAATTCCCATTTCATTGTTGTTGAGATAATCAACAAACAGTTCACTGGTCTGACTGTGTGCCAGACCACACAAATAGGAGATCGTCAATATACCTTTTATATCCAATAATGGATTTAAAGAATGGATTTTGGTCACTGTAGATGTATTGGTGCTCCCAATAGCCCATGAAGATGTTGGCATATACATACGTATTTATGTGTTTATATGTGTACATATGTATGTAAATACATATATACACATATAAATACATACATACATATGTACACCCATATATACAGTATATATATATATATATATATATAAATATATATATATATATATATATATATATATATATATAGGAAAAAACATCAAGCAGGGATCTGCACAAACAATAAACTTCTTTAATTGAACTGAGACGTTTCGGGGTAGTTAGCCCCTTTCTCAGACAGATAATAAACATAGTGCAACTTACCCCTCTTAAATACCCTCCACAATGTACTGTGAATGCTGAACACCGCGGCGTCTCATCTGCGGCAACTGCGCATGCGCAGAGATAACTATGGTGGCCGGCATTAGGACAAACTACTAATGACAAAAAGTCATCCAGTTGGAATCATATCAGTTGTGTCTTCAATGGTTCTGTTTTTTAAAGGTTCATTGGAAAGTTGTTTAAATTGTATGTTCATATCTGTGACATGATAGAAAAATGTGGATTTATTTCCCTTTACAGATCTTTTCCCTTTAAACCCTTGACCAGAAGTATTTCAAATGATCGAGAGAACACTTTTCTAATTGGTGTTCAGATAATTTGGGGATTTATTTCATTCTACAGTCGTCACCATCTTGAAAATCTATCTTTACATTTATATGACATTTAAATAAAAACATTAGGGCCTAGCAAAGTTAATTGTTCAAATCTCACTTTAATATTATGAAACATTTGAACAACTAAAATATTATAAAATTTCGAGTTCATTATTATTAATAGTTGTGACATGTTTAGCTATTATAAAAAATATTGTGATCACTTGTTCCAGTGTTAGTGTTAGTCAGTTACTAATATGTAGTAGTCCTATTGAGGTTCCAATCAGCTAATAGAATGCGAGCTCAATCCTATAGGATTTTTTCACCTTTAATTCCGATTGGCTGATAGAATTCTATCAGCCAATCGGAATTCAAGGGACGCCATCTTGGATGATGTCCCTTAAAGGAACCTTCATTCTTCAGTTGCCGTTGTAAGAAGAGGTATGCTCCGCGCCAGATATCTTGAAGATGGAGCCGCTCCACGCAGGATGGATGAAGATAGAAGATACCGTCTGGATGAAGACTTCTGCTGGCTTGGGATGAAGACTTCGGCCCGCTTGGATGAAGACTTCTGCTGGCTTCGCTGAGGACTTCTTGCCGCTTGGATGAAGACTTCTGCTGCTTTGTTGAGGATGGATGTCGGGTCTTCAAAAACTGTAAGTGGATCTTCGGGGGTTAGTGTTAGGTTTTATAAGGGTTTATTGGGCTTTTTATTTTTAGATTAGGGTTTGGGCGGAAAAAGAGCTAAATGCCCTTTTAAGGGCAATGCCCACCCAAATGCCCTTTGTCAGAGCAATGGGGAGCTTATTTTTTAGATAGATTTTTGTTTGGGGGGGTTGGTTGTTGTGGGGTAGTGGGTTTTACTGTTGGGGGGGGTGTTTGCATCTTGTTTTACAGGTAAAAGAGCTGATTTCTTTGGGGCAATGCCCCCGCAAAAGGACCTTTTAAGGGCTATTGGCAGTTTAGTTTAGGCTAGGGTTTTTTTTGTTTTTTTTTATAGGGCTATTAGATTAGGTGTAATTAGTTTTAAATGGGGGAGGGTTTGTAATTTAGTTAAATGTATTTAATTAATGTAATTATTTAATTGTAGTGTAAGATTAGGTGTTAGTGTAAAAACAGGGTTAGGTTTTATTTTACAGGGCAAATGTGTAATTTATTTTAGCTAGGTAGCTAGTAAATAGTTTAATAACGTATTTGCTAACTATATACCTAGTTAAAATAAATACAAACTTGCCTGGTGAAATAAAAATAAATACTAAGCAAGCTACAAATGAACTATTAGTTATATTGTAGCTAGCTTAGGGTTTATTTTAACGAAAGTATTTAGTTTTAAATAGTAATTATTTAGTTATTAAAAGTAGGTTTTATTCAGATTTATTTTAATTACATTAAAGTTAGTGGGTGTTAGGGTTAGGGTTAGGTTTAGGGGTTAATAACTTTAGTATAATAAGAGTTATGGTGATAGTAAGTGCGCTAAAAGAAAGCTAAAGGTATCCCAATATTAACCAGTAATAAAAAGAGTTATAAAAATATATATAAAGAGTGAAAAGTGTAATAAAGTGGGGGGGCGGAGCCAGCTGTTAGAGAGAGCAGACACGTTTAATGGAAGCTCCTGCTTAAACATACCTTCTTTACTCAATTATCTATATTTACTGGAAGGATAATCTTGTTTTCTACCTTACTTTATGGTATTAGTTCCAGCACCTTTGATTGAGACTGATCGATGGAAGCTCTGACATAAAGCTCCTGTAATGGGTGGGGTGGGGGGTGGGGGGGGGGGGGGGGGGGGCCGCCGGGGGGGAAGGCCCTGAATGCCTGACACTCTGAGCCGCCATTATCTGTGCACTTGTCCTGCAGACTGATTTGAAAAACTTATGCACAACTCCTCATCGCTAGCCGCAGGCAAGCCGGGAAGAGAAGAAAGAATCAGATCCAACACCTTTCTGCTGTATTCCTTACTGAAAGATCTGGCTCAACAAAACAAAAATTATATTGCTTGATTTCATATTCAGGGCGGCCCGATCCCCCCCCCCCTTCTCCCCCCCTCTGATATCTGGGCCAAAGACCTTCCGCCAGATAATACCAGAGGACAGGGACCCCGTTATACACTTTCCTAGCAGTGTATAAGTTTTTTTTATCTTAAAGCTCCCAAGAATATGGAGTTCGTCGATGGAGAGGAGGACTTACTATTTAAACACACGGAGGAGCATTTCAATAGACCTGAAACGGAGCTTGTTGGCAGTATGGGAAACTCGCCATGCAGCTACCACAGGAGATCAAGGGTACAGCATATTGCAGCTGCGTGGAGACCCCTTCTGTGACAGATGGAGCTAGCGGTATGAGAGATTGTGAAACACATATTAATCAAAATGACACAATGGCGACACATGACATTTCTCTAGCCGTGACTCTCCCTCATCGCTGGTTTCACATCTCCCCATAAATATGTAACCACTCCAGCCCCCTATTCTCCCTGCCTTCTCATCTGGACAGTACCTAGCCACAAGGGAGTGGAACTGCCATTGCGGGACTTGACCCTGCATAGTCCACAACACCTGGACTCTAGCGGTTCTTATACCAACACAAATGGTGGGGCTTACGGCAAACTCTTGGACATCTGTTCATTCTCACCCCATTTTGCTCTAAAGGTGAACAGTCCCTGGAGGTTGGTTGAACACCCTATATTCTTACAATGCCTGTAAAATGCCTACTCTGCACTCCAGTAGCCCCCCCTAATTTTTTTCTTTTTTTTTCTCCTCCTTTCTCTTCCCTTTTTTTTTTTTTTTTTCATATATGTTCCCCACTCCCCCAAGTTTGATTGTATTGCTTGTTACTCTCTGCTGTTATTCTTGCTCCTTGAGCAGGAAATTTAGTTAAGAATAGTGTGAAATTCTTTATTTCTCTCTGCTCATTATAGTATGCAGTTTGAATTGGGATGAGATAAGTTCCACAGTTTATTGTATTTATCTCTTGTCTGTATTGGAGGTTGATGCATATATGTTACAAGTATTGACCCACAGAGCTCTTTAAGTTTTAGTAAACTCACACATCTATCTTACTCTCATATGAGATACTGAAGTTTTTGGGACCCTTAATTTCTCTTATAGATTGAAGCCTAACCTTTGCTTAGTCACTATTAAATTTAAAGAGCCATTTAGCTTATATGTGACTGGGCATAACACCAAGCCTCACTCTCACACCTATATAGCCTGAACATATACAGATGCTGCCGGCGGCCGAGGTAGCAATACATTTTTGAAGAGTGTAGGGAGATATATTAGTAAATAGGCATTTGATCACACCTTAGAGACTCCTATAGAGCTTCCTTCATCTATGATCAGTAAGTCCCAAAACTGTATATGTATTATACAAACTTTATGTACATGTTTATAATGTTATTTTGGTTAAAACTGGGTCATAAATGAGTGCTAACTTTTCCCATAGACTCACCTTACCCTTCAGCAGTCATAGACCATCCCATATTTCAGGCTATTAGACAAAAAGTAGATTTATACTACATATAATACTCATAATTGTACAGTAATATATCCAGCTCCTGTCATATATTTCTTTGCCCCAGATATCAGATATTTCAAATCAGAGCGGCTTTTGCCCGCTGTACTCCTCCTATACCCCCTTCACTATAAAAAAAAAATGAGGATACTATGACAAAGGCGCACCAATAGTCCAGACTATTACATATACAATTTCAGGTTACTATAATGTCTATGAAGGTCTATGCTAGTTAAAGACAGATGGATTATTTTTCTTCTCTCTTCCTGCTATACGACAGTAATATGTCTTGTTTTTGTAAGTATGTCAAGCCTTTAGCTTATTTCTTGTACACTCTGCAATCCTCAATAAAAAATTGTTTAAAAAAAAAAAAAAAGTGTAATAAATGTGTAAAATTCACAGTCAAAAAGAAAAAAAGGGGGTGTGAGGGGAAAAGGGGAGGATCTATGCGAAAAAATAATAATAATAATGTCCGCAAAAAATAAGTGATTAAATATTTTGGGAAGATAATAGTATACTCTTCTAATCAATGGTGTGCTATATAATCAAAATATGTGACAATGAGTGGTGTTTCTATATATTAGTGTAATAATATCAAACTTAAAATAGTGTATGTTGAAAGGAAACAATACGTTAATTTGTAACGAAAAAACTATAATATCTAAAAAATTAGATTATGCAGCCTAAATCATATATCAAAAATATATATTTATACACAATCACAATCAAATAAAAGGGGACGTCTCCCCTAATAAAAAAGTAATAAAAGCAGAATTAAGCAAGTAGAAATTCAATATTAAAAAAGCAAACTCGCTGAGAAAATGTGTTAAAAAATCCACAGTGTTGTACAGAGAGAGACAGTCTCTTATAACATCAGAACCTTTCGTTGTTGCTTTATAGGTAGGTTTTGCTGACCAAGTTCAGGATTTGGAAAAAGTGTAGGCTCCTTATAGCGCTATACAGTCATTCAACTATATTGAACTTATTGCTTTAAGATTCTTTCTACTTACTTCACCACTCGTGTGGCAGCGATAAAACCTGTACAGCTCCAAGTATCCAAACTAAGTCAGTACGCCGCGTGTATCTCGGCGTCTGACGTCATCGGCAAACTTCAGCCGCTGTCACCGTAATAGTTGGCTTTTCTGGATATTATAATCCTAGGTGGTTTTGGAGATAATCACTCTTTGTGTTTCCAACAGAGATAGTTCCCTGCACTTAGTGCTGATTGCACGCAGGAAAAAAGGAGGATATTGAGAAATGTAGATAACCCGGGTTAATAAGTAAAGTTGAGAAAATCCTTAAGTATAGAATGTCCTCATTCAAGTAGTAATGTCAGATAACACAGCCACTCAGATCAACGCGTTTCGCTCGCCAGGGAGCTTTTTCAAGATAGATGTGACTGGTCAGGTGTATCCTTATAAAGGTGTCAGAAAACCCTCATTGGTAGTTTTTTAATTGGAATTTAAGGTGGAATCATAGGAATACTATCTGTATATGTCCCATCTGATTAAGGTGGAATAGTCTCTTCATGTTCATTCTCAGCTTAAAGAGGAATTTCTTTTTTAGCTTAATATCTTACTTACTAAAAAGGCTACTATATAGGTACTACTGCAATATTCATAATTTTCTAAAAAGAATAAAATTCATAACAAATGATATTCATAAAATTTTTTATATATTCATAAAATTTATATTCATAAAATACATAAAATTCATAAAATATTTTTGTAACATATATTAATAAAAGTGTCCCTAAAACTTGTGACAGGAGAGATCTATATGTACATCCTACAATACTGAAAATTCCAAAAGGGATTTTATCGAATTGATTATGGCCATAAAACTTAAGTAGTATAAAAGTTACAATTTAAAATCACCATTAGTCCAACAGAAAGGGTGAGAGATCTAATTCTGAGTTTAAACCTCTTGGGTACAGAGTATTGTATTTGATCACTTATTTTTTGCGGACATTATTATTATTATTATTTTTTCGCATAGATCCTCCCCTTTTCCCCTCACACCCCCTTTTTTTCTTTTTGACTGTGAATTTTACACATTTATTACACTTTTCACTTTTATATATTTTTATAACTCTTTTTAATACTGGTTAATATTGGATACCTTTAGCTTTCTTTTAGCGCACTTACTATCACCATAACTCTTACTACATTTTTGAAAAGATAGAAGGATCTTTTCTAACTTGTAAGTTGTGTGGTATCCTGTTTATAAACCAGCGCTCTGCTTAAACACTTTTCTAACTTTAGTATAATGGCAGCAATTTTGGGGGCAGCAGATTAGGGGTTAATAACAGTAATGTAGGTTGCGGCGATGTTAGGGACAGCAGATTAGGGGTTAATAATATTTAACTAGTGTTTGCGATTATAGTGGCGGCGATGTCCGGAGTGGCAGATTAGAGGTTAATAATTTTATTTTAGTGTTTGCGATGCGGGAGGGCCTCGGTTTAGGGGTTAGCAGGTAGTTTATGGGTGTTAGTGTACTTTTTAGCAGTTTAGTTATGAGTTTTATGTTACAGATTTGTAGCGTAAAACTCATAACTACTGACTTTCAGGTGACGGTGCAAATCTTGTAGTTATGGGCTGTACCGCTCACTTTTTGGTGTGCGGTACAGAAATACCTGCAAGACTTGTAATACCAGTGGTAGTGAAAAAGAGCCATAACGCTGCTTTTTCACTCATAACGCAAAACTCGTAATCTAGCCGTATGTTTGTTAACTTAATAAATTGGATACTTTTTTTAAGAGTGCTGTATCCCCTCGCTTTTTTCAGGATTTTTTCAAAATCCTGTAGATTCTTTCTTTTTTTATTGTAACAAATTAATCTTTTGAGGGTGTGACAACCAAGGTTAACCAACCCTGCATTAGATGGCTAATACCCTTCCTTTACTTGTTGTGTCTTCACCGTTTTTATTTTTAATGGAATAAATACATTTTTTTACCTGTTGCTTAGTAGCCATCCTCTTTCACTTTGTTGAGCCTTTTGCGGTTGTCCTCCACACTTTGGTTGGCTCCACACACCCCTCCTCTGGTGTTGGTCTGATCCTTTCACCCTTGTCCTTTTGCGGAAGTTTACTGCAGCAGCACGACCTCTCCTCTTCAACCCTGCACTGGTCACTTGTTTGGCACAGAAAGGGTTATCAGACCCCTTCTACTGTCACTAATATGTCACAATCTAGCCACACCAGGCAATCTTGTGAGTTAGTTCAGTAGGTGCAAGGGTTAACAACACTCTCTAGTCTGTACTAGACGTAAAAGAAATGCCCAAAACTCCCCTTTAATGCCACCCACACTAAACTAAAAATGATATCTATCTAGACATTCACTCTCAGAATACAATTTAGCAAAAAATAACCTAAAATACTCCAGTCTCTTTCAGTAACGGGGTTCAAATATTAGACAAAGGCCAAAGCTTAATAAATTAATTATTTATTATGCCAAAAATTATTATGCACAATGCATTATTAATAAAACGTTGTTACAAATGAAATTACACACAAGCAATCCGTTTTTTTTTTAAAAAGGAGAAAAAGCAGATTTGATACTTTACTAGTCTCTCAATATCTGTGCTAGGGAGATGGAATGAATCAATGGGTCCTTACTCCATTCGTCACAGCCTCCCTTGTAAGAATGACAACTTTACATGTTAGAACACAAAACTTTATACAATTTTCAGAACATCAGGTTGCTTGCCCAACCCTCTTTGCATGGGGCTGGGAAGCCCCCTATCTTTTACAACAGTCAATAAACTCTAAGTCTTTGCCTGAAATTATAGAACACATAATTTCTGCTAGATACATCCATTTTCATATAGACAGAAAGGCAATCTCTTATTTACATTGTTAGAAGCAGTTTGATACCAAATATGACATGGTTGCCATATTTCCCTTCCTCTAATGTGATAACATGTTTTAAACACATATCTACATGTCCCTTTATTGACCTTATCAGTTTCTGTGAAGAGGCACTGTTTTGTATCATGACCTCTGCTGACAGTTTGAGCTATAAAGGTCTCTTCTGTGTATACTACAAAGTATTTATGAGGGTCCTGGCACTTCAAAGGGAACACAAACATAAACACAGGACACATTTCTTCTTGAAAACTAAATGTTTTTTAGCACAAAACTACAGAAAGTTAACCCCTTAGCATCTCAATTATGGGGTATTCGTGACAGAGGGTCTGCACCAACAATGCCGTTGCATATTATATTACATTAGAACTAAGACCAATTTCTCAGTTCTTACGGTCATCTTTCTTTCATTTTTTGTATATATGTATTTAAGTGTTTATATGTGTATATATGTCTGTAAATACATATATACACATATAAATACATATGTCTAAATGTATATATGTACGTATCTCTATTCTAAAGCCCTTTGCATGCCTTTTTTCTAACACCTGAGACCTCACATCTTTAAGTCCTTATAACTTTTTAATGGATTTTTTTTTAAATAATTGTTATTAGACAGTGTTATTTTGAGTTTAACTGTACTTTTAAATGTATTTTTCAGGTGTTTTGTGCAATTTTTTTAGCTGAGCGTAACTTAACCAGAGCTCTGAAGTTGCGCTATCCTGACACGCGTTTGAGCATGTCTTTTTCCTACACTTTCATGATTGTAATGTGTATCTTGAAAAATCTCACCAGCCAACATTCAGAGAGAGAAAATGTGAGATCTTCAGGTTTAGGGACCTATTTATTAATGTGCGAGTGGACATGATCCGATATTGCTGATCATGTCCGCTGTACAATGATAAATGCAGATAGCATACGCTGTTGCATTTATCATTGCACCAGCAGTTCTGGTGAACTGCTGGTGCAATACCGCCCCCTGCAGATTTGCGGCCAATCAGCAGGGATGTGTCAATCAACCCGATCGTATTGGATCGGGTTGATTTCTGGCGATATCTGTCCACTGCCTCAGAGCAGGCGGACAGGTTATGGAGCAGAGGTCTTTAGACCACTACTTCATAACTTGTGTTTCTGGCGAGCCTGAAGGCTCACCAGAAACAGGGGGCATCAAGCTCCATACTGAGCTTGATAAATAGGCCCTGTCATATCAGAGTTTGTTAGCAGTTGTTGTTAGAGTGGAATCATTGACAAGAGGCCACACCATAGGAAACTGCAATTTGATTTAACTATCAGTAGCAGTCTGAGTCTGAGAGAACAGGCAAGACTGCTAGCAATAGTTGGTTAATTAAGGGTTAGCTGGCTAGCAGCTGATACTAATGTTGTGGGTAGATGTGAAAACATTATCTGAACACAGGGGCTGCCTTGAGATTAATGGAAAAATAAACAAACAATCTCTGTTTTAGATTAGTAGTTCATCAATAACAGTTAGAGACAAAGTTAGTTAATTGCAGTCCATTTAAGCAACAGGTTATAACAAGTTGATGATTAGTGTGTGTGCTGTTAGCAAAAAGAACTAGTAAGATTTGTTGTATTACAGATTATAGCAAGCACAGACTTTGTGAGAGTTAATGAGCAGCACACATAAGCATAGATTGTAAGGGAAACAACTTATCTTATGGAAGGAATACAGTCCTGTATAGGAGATCATTAGAGCAGTGATTGCCAGCAGTAATTCAGTAGTTAAGGTTAAAGGCTTTTCCAGACAGCAGGAGAGGAACAATGCAGCTTCAGTGTGGAGTGTCCTGCTGTTATAGAGAAATTGAAAGTTAATCCAGAAGCAGTGAAAAAGGCTGCAGCTCGTGTAAGTTAGCAGCTGATACAGACTGAGGAGCAACAGCAGTCTGTAGTTGATTGGCTTCAGTAAGTTGCACAAGAAGGAAATTCTCTGCAATTGAAGATACCTAAGCAGAGTGTTAGAGGAAGTGCTGGCTTAAATAGGCTGAAGGAGGAGGGCCATACTTAAAGGGGCAGTAAGTTAGAGCATTACAGGACCCCCCGAGTAAGGCAGACCTCAGGGCTGCGAGGGCTTGAGAGGGTAACGTTTGTGGAAGTCAGAACGAAGACGAGGGGCTCTCAGGTCAGAGACGTGAATCCAAGAATCTTCAGACGAGTCATAACCCTTCCATCTGACTAAGTATTGGAGTCTCCCTCTACACAATCTAGAGTCCAATATTTGATCAACCTCATATTCCAAATCACCATCTATCACAACTGGAGCAGGAGGAGGAAGAGATCTCCCAGGAAACTTGTTCTCTAGGTATGGTTTAAGGAGAGAAACGTGGAAGGTTGGATGAATATGGAGATGTGCTGGGAGTGTCAAGCGTACAGCATTTTGGTTTATCACCTTAGCGATGGAGTAAGGACCAATGAATAAGGCGCTGAGTTTCTTTGAAGGAGTTCCAAGTTTTAAGTTCTTGGTTGATAACCAAACCCTGTCACCAACCTTAAAAGTTGGCGGATGGCGTCGGTGTAGGTCAAAGTATCGTTTTTGTCTTAACTGTGCTATTTTAATATTGGAGCGTATAACTTCAAATCCGGATTTGATGGTATTTAGGGTTTCTGTGACAGTCGGATTATAGCTGGAGTCAGGTTTTAAGAAATGAAAAGTTGGATGATAGCCATAGTTGGCATAGAAAGGCGTAGGTAGTGGAACTGAGAGTGTTATTGAAGGAGAACTCCGCCAAAGGCAAGAATGTAGACCAGTCATCTTGTAAATGAGAACAGTAACAACGCAAGAACTGCTCCAACCACTGATTAGTCCTTTCTGAAAGTCCATTTGATTGGGGATGGTAAGCACTAGTGAAGTTGTTCTGGATGGAGAGGAGTCTACATAGCTCTCTCCAAAATTTGGAGGTAAATTGTACGCCCCTGTCAGAAGTGATGGTGCTAGGTAAACCGTGCAGACGTACAATATTTTCAATGAAAATGTGTGCAGTTTTTAGAGCAGTTGGAAGTTCGGTTAAAGGAACAAAGTGTACCATCTTAGTGAATTGATCAATAACCACCAGGATGGTGGTGTAATCTGCAGAAGGGGGTAAGTCAACCACAAAATCCATTGAAATGGAGCTCCAAGGTTTCTCTGGAATAAGTAAAGACATAAGAAGTCCATATGGAGGAACTCTCTGTCGTTTAGAGGTTGCACAAACTGTACATGTATTGATATAGTCATAAACTGTTTTGTACATATTTGGCCACCAGAATTTCCTTTTTAGGAGTTCTAGGGTTTTGTAATGTCCAGGGTGTCCAGACAATGGGTTGTCATGTATTGTTTGGAGAATTTCAAGACGTAGCTCAGTTGGGATATATAATTTATCTTCCTTATAGAGTAACTGATCAGATCCTTTTGTAAGAGTATGTGAAGACGGAAGGGAGTGGTCATTGAGCAAAGCTTGTTTTATCCTTGAGGGAAAATCAGCTACGAGAGCTATAATCCGTTCTGTGGGTATTATAGTAGTTGTGGTGGCACAATGAGGCCTGGGAAACATCCTGGAGAGCGAGTCAGCTTTACCATTGGCACTACCTGGACGGTAGGTAATTAGATAGTTAAACCTATCAAAAAAAAGACTCCACCTAACTTGTCTAGATGACAAAGTTTTGGTGGTTTTGAGGTATTCTAGGTTACGATGGTCAGTGTAAATTAAAATGGGCAAGTCAGTGCCTTCCAATAGGTGTCTCCAGTTCTCAAGAGCGACCTTAATAGCTAGCAACTCCTTTTCAGCGATAGGGTAGTTCATATCGGCTGATGTGAGAGTTCTAGAGTGATAGGCGACGGGATGCACTGGAGTACTGATGGAAGTCCTTTGGGAAAGTATAGCACCAATTGCGTAATCAGAGGCATCTACCTCTAATATGTACTGTAGAGTAGGGTCAGGTAATTTAAGTATAGGCTCAGAGGTGAAGGCATTTTTAAGTTTGTCAAAGGCATGTTGGGCTTCAGAGTCCCATGTGAATCCTGTAGTGGTACCAGTGAGTCTTGTTAAAGGTTTAACAATGTGCGAGTAGTTCCTTATGAATTTTCTATAGAAATTTGAGAAACCAAGGAAACGTTGTAGTGATTTCTTATCGATAGGAGTAGGCCAGTTGAGTATGGCTTTAATCTTATCATCCTCCATTCGGATCTCACCCGGTGTAAGCTTATAACCTAGGAAATTGATATTTTGAGAGTGGAATGTACATTTCTCTAGCTTTGCATACAGACGGGTGTTTGAAGCCTGGCAAGGACCCATCGGACGTGTTTAATGTGTTCTTCTTCTGAAGATGAATAGATGAGGATATCATCTAAATAGATGACGACACAAATATCCAATAGGTCTCAAAAGATATCATTAACAAAAAACTGAAAAGTGGCGGGGGCATTGCAAAGCCCAAAAGGCATCACCAAGT
Organism: Bombina bombina; assembly: GCF_027579735.1. Taxonomy (NCBI): domain Eukaryota; kingdom Metazoa; phylum Chordata; class Amphibia; order Anura; family Bombinatoridae; genus Bombina; species Bombina bombina. The sequence continues at coordinate 682,249,360 of NC_069503.1, forward strand.
ACTCATAGAGGCCATATCTAGTGCGGAAGGCTGTTTTCCATTCATCACCACTCTTGATTCGCACTAAGTTGTAGGCACCCCGTAGATCAAGTTTTGTGAAAATTCTGGCCTTTTGTAACCTCTCCACTAGGTCAGGAATGAGTGGAAGAGGGTACCTATTTTTTATAGTTATTTTATTCAGAAGCCTGTAATCTATAATAGGGCGAATGGTGGCATCTTTATTTCTCACAAAAAACATACCAGCCCCAGCTGGAGAGGTAGACGGTCTTATAAATCCCTTGCGTAGATTATCATCTATGTAGGTCTTGAGTTGAGCGAGTTCTGGTTCGGACAAGGAGTAGACATGCCCGTAAGGAACACTAGAGCCGGGTAATAGGTCGATAGGGCAATCATAAGGACGATGGGGAGGCAGGCTTTCAGCTTCCTTTTTACTGAACACATCATGGAAATCTTGGTACTGTTCAGGTAATACATTAGTAGAAGGCTGTAGTAGTAGGTGGTGCTGTAGACAGGTTTTACTGCAGTAGTCAGAGTTAAAATTCACATGTAGGCTATCCCAAGATATGGAAGGGCAATGTAGTCTTAACCAGGGTAAACCAAGAATTAAAGGGTAAAAAGGCGAAGAGATAACGTCAAAAGTTATATGTTCAGTATGTCCAGAGGTAGAGCACATTTGTAATGGTATTGTGTTATGTGTAATAGGACCATTAGGGACAAGGGAGCCATCAAAGATTCTGAGAGACACAGGAGTAGATTTCTTAACAGAAGGAATTTCATTAACTTGTAACACAGATGAATCTATGAAGTTAGCAGAGGCTCCAGACTCAATAATTGCTTCTAGATGTAGCAGCTTTTTGTCCCACTGTACAGACATGGGAAGTGTACAATAAGCAGAATGTGGGGAGTGTGTAGAGAAACAAGATACTGAATGGAGGCAGGTACCAATAGTTTTTTTATTTAGGACTGGACATGAGCGGACTTCATGGTCACTTGCAGCACAGTATAGGCATAGGTTTTGGAGCTTTCTCCTACGTCTTTCTTCAGATGTGAGAGGACCACGGATAACACTTTTTTCCATAGGTACAGGCGGATTGGCTTGAGGGGTTGAATCCTGGTGTGGTCTTCTCTTTCTCTTATAGGACTGTTCCAAATGGGAATGTTCTGCTCTTCTTTCCCTGAGTCTTCTATCGATGATGGTAGCTGTTTTAATAAGTTCTTCAAGAGTGGGGGGTAGCTCTGTCCTTGAGAGTTCATCCTTGAGGTTCTCAGAGAGGTTAAGTCTAAACTGATTTCTCAGACTAATGTCATTCCACTGTGAGTCACGGGCCCATTTTTTAAATTCTATAACATAATCTTCAACAGGTCTTTTCCTTTGTTTGACTGCCCTTAGAGCAGTTTCTGCTGTGAATTGACTATCCATATCCTGGTATAATGATGACATTGCTGAGAAAAATTGTTGCAAAGAATTTAGGATTGGCTCTTGGTTTTCAATAAAGGCGTTAGCCCAGGTTCTGGCATCCCCACGGGTATGATATGACTGTACAAACCTTAATGTGCTCAGAATGGTAAGTTTTTGGTTTCATCATAAACATGCAATTTTAAAATCTTTAAATTGGGATCTGTCCCCAGAGAATGTATCTGGGGGGCTAATTGAGGGTTCAGGGGCCTCTGGGATGTTGTGAGTAGAGGTTAATGTAGTAAGTTGCTTTTAAATGTTGAAACTCACGTTGTAGGCCCTGCAGGCCCTGGGTAAGTATGTCAACTGTGTGAGTCAAATTCAGAATGTGTGTGTTCATTTCAGCAGGTTCCATGTTGCTTAAATATAAATTAAGAAAACACAATCCAAAAGTTTTGTTTTTTTTTTGTTGTTTTTTTACACAATGTATATATATAGAAATATATATATATTTTTTTTTTATTATTTTGGGCTTAGGTATTCTGTCATATCAGAGTTTGTTAGCAGTTGTTGTTAGAGTGGAATCATTGACAAGAGGCCACACCATAGGAACACTGCAATTTGATTAACTATCAGTAGCAGTCTGAGTCTGAGAGAACAGGCAAAACTGCTAGCAATAGTAGGTTAATTAAGGGTTAGCTGGCTAGCAGCTGATACTAATGTTGTGGGTAGATGTGAAAACATTATCTGAACACAGGGGCTGCCTTGAGATTAATGGAAAATAAACAAACAATCTCTGTTTTAGATTAGTAGTTCATCATATAACAGTTAGAGACAAAGTTAGTTAATTGCAGTCCATTTAAGCAACAGGTTATAACAAGTTGATGATTAGTGTGTGTGCTGTTAGCAAAAAGAACTAGTAAGATTTGTTGTATTACAGATTATAGCAAAGCACAGACTTTGTGAGAGTTAATGAGCAGCACACATAAGCATAGATTGTAAGGGAAACAACTTATCTTATGGAAGGAATGCAGTCCTGTATAGGAGATCATTAGAGCAGTGATTGCCCAGCAGTAATTCAGTAGTAAGGTTAAAGGCTTTTCCAAGACAGCAGGAGAGGAACAATGCAGCTTCAGTGTGGAGTGTCCTGCTGTTATAGAGAAATTGAAAGTGAATCCAGAAGCAGTGAAAAAAGGCTGCAGCTCGTGTAAGTTAGCAGCTGATACAGACTGAGGAGCAACAGCAGTCTGTAGTTTGATTGGCTTCAGTAAGTTGCACAGGAAGGAAATTCTCTGCAATTGAAGATACTAAGCAGAGTGTTAGAAGGAAGTGCTGGCTTAAATAGGCTGAAGGAGGAGGGACCATACTTAAAGGGGCAGTAAGTTAGAGCATTACAGGCCCCTTAATATGCTTAGGTTATTTTGATACAAATTGTAAAGAAACTTTATAAACACCAAAGAAACTCCCTGTTCAGTACATTCACCCAGTGCTGCAAGAACTAATGTTACAGTAGAAATATAAGGAACCCTTGGAATTTCAGCTTCTTGTTTACAATTTCAACTGTTTTTGTAAATTATTTTATTATGTTCAATATGAGTTTTACTGTTTACACCAAATATTATTTTGTTCCTCCATATTTTAAGGATGAGTTGCATGGTATAATGGAAATTTGCATCTTGTAGTGGATTTTTAACTTCTATTTGTATGCATAGTATTTTTATGAGTTTTTATGCATAATATTATTCTGATTTTTACAGTGTAAATTCAATACGCTTTTGGAAGGCTTGTTTTATTGAGCAGTATCGTGTATCGTATGTATCACGCCATCGTATCCAGAAATTTAGGTTACGCCATCTTAGTGAGATACACATATAATAGTGCAAAATGTGCCTTTAGATAATCACCTAATTTTAGATCATCTCGTCGCTGAGCGGGAGCTTTAGATCATTGTTCCCACAAGGCCTAAAAATGAAAAACGACCGCCGTCACGGAGAACCACTCATAATCATTGAGGGCTTCTTTTTAGAATTTAATGGTAAGTATGTGCCTAGAGAGGTTATCTAAGAAGCCTTATTAGTAGAAAGGCACATTTTAACTTGAGAGCTGAGGAGTGTTCTAGATATGAGGGACGGGCACATACATCACAATAAAATGCTCCAGAAAATGTTTTGCATGGATTTCTCTCAATGCTGGCAAACCATTTGATAATCTGGCCTTTAGGGCATCATGATCAAAAACCCGCTGGCATTTAGAGAAATCACACAAAATCTTTTACCATTATTTGTAATTTCCAGAGCCCTACATAACTAGATTAAATAACTTTTCAAAACTAAAATTAGCCTTTTTAAAATTCTTTTAGAGACTGTGCAGCTCTGATGAAAATTTTTAGATCATCTTGCCAGAGCGGGAGAGCCTTAGAGCATTGGGCCCTCAGTGACAAAAAATGAAATATTAGACTGGGACAGGATAAACTGGATTATTTGCTTATCACACAGAGACATCTTGCTTGTGTGTCCTAGGCCAAATTTTATTGAAATAACAAAAAAGTACCCCCAAAAAAATATAACAACCTTTAGGATTTCATTCATTTTTTATAATAAACTATAAACTATTGCTGGAGATGAACTAAGTCTGCATTGTTAAATAATATAATGTTCAAATTAGATAGGTCATTTGGTTTATATGTACTACCAAAACGTTTCTTTTTTATAACATTCAATAATAGTTCAATTTTAATCTTCCTAATTCAAGATCATTCTAATAGTGAAAAAAAATACCATTTTTTAATGTTCAGAAATCAGATGTGAGCAAAAAAAAAATATAGCAACAGGTCTGATCTATTAACCACATAGTTTTAAACATTCTATTAATATTTTGAACAGGATACATTTGTGAGTAATATGTTTTTGTTGTCACTGTTTCTCTAGCTTGGAAAATGACATGACACATGACAACTGACAAGCATCTTAAACTCTACAAATGTAGAGGAACAAAAAGTTGAGGTGAAACTTCCCAAATTCAAAGTTGAGGAGACCTATGACCTTAAGGAAACACTTTCTGCCATGGGAATAACGATGCCTTTAATTCAAATGCAGATTTTAGCAACATTTTCTTCTCAGAGAGGCCTACAGGTGTCAAAGGTTGTTCACAAGTCCTATGCAGATGTAAAAGAAGAAGGAACGGAAGCTGCAGCCGCTACTGGATACATTTCAAAAGAGCCTTAAACCACTGATTAAATTTACAGCAGATCATTCTTTCCTGTTTTTTATAGTCCATAAATAACCTACTAAAACCTACAATGTTTTATGGAAGAGTCACTTCTCCGTGAAATGAAATAAACTTTGATTGTCACAGTGTGTTTGTTAAGGTTTAGTTAGTATAATGTAACCGCTAATGGACAGTTCTCTATCTTGTTTTTTTTTTTTAATAACTTTGAAAGTGTATAAACTTTGTTTGACAAAGATTGAATCAACTACAATATATCACAACCTACAAAAGTAGATAATTCTCTTCTCATTTGGGGCATCTTGAAAACTGATCTTATGTTTCTAAACAGTACTAACTAATGTAACATTTAATAAAGCACTTAAGAAAAGTTGTTTTCTGGTATTTCAAATGGTTGCACACGAGGTTTAAGAATACCTTTAGTAAACCGATTTCATATCAGAGAGGCATAGTTCGTTTAAAAATATAAATATATAGATAACAAAAGAAATATATTAATAACAATTTAAACAAGATTTAAGATAATGCATGACAAATAAAAATGATGAAGCTCTGAAAAAGCTATCTTATTCTCATGAATCTATATGCATCCAACAACTATAAATTAACTATTAGCTTAAGGCTGGTTTATTCTTCTCTGTAGGAATTATGTCCGCCCGACATCACTAAATGCATATGCTGTCAACATTTATCATTGCACAGGCATTTCACAAGAAATGCTTGTGCAATGCCACCCCCTGTACATTCACGGCCAATCGGCCACTAGCAGGGGGTGTCAATCATCCCGATTGTATCGTATCCCAGAGGTGCGGGACCGTTCACATAGCAGAATGTTTTTATTTACTTATAAATACAAATGTCTATATATATTTGATTTTGTTGGTTAATATATATCTATCTATATATATATATATATATATATATGATATATATATATATATATATATATATATATATATATATATTACTGTGTATGTGTGTATATATATATATATATATATATATACTGTATATGTATACATATATATTATACTGTATGTATATACTATACTATATATATATATATATATTATATATATACATACATACTGTATATATACAGGTAGCCCTCAGTTTACCCCGGGGTTAGGTTCCAGAAGGAATGGTTGGAAATTGAAACCGTTGGAAATTGAAACCCAGTTTATAAATGTAAGTCAATGGGAAGTGAGGGAGTTAGGTTCCAGGTCCCTATCAAAATTGTCATAAGTAACACTTAATACATTATTTTTAAAGCTTTGAAATGAAGACTTTAAATGTTAAACAGCATTATAAACCTAATTAAATAATCACACAACACAGAATATATAATTAAACTAAGTTTAATGAACAACAAACATTTGCTTAAACAGCATTATAAACCTAATAAAAAAAATCACACAACACAGACTTTACTTGCATTTGTTTGCAAACAGTTCTTTCTATGCATTCCAATCTGGACTGATTTATAGACAGGAAGATCTTGTTCCTTCGAAAGCTGCTGGATACCTCAAGGTCTAGCTAGCTACACTGATTAATTTCAACCTGATTGTGTGCTTGGCTTGCATATCTTTGCTGGCAACACAAGTGGACAGCTCCACCTACTGGCTATTTAATCAAATGCACTGCTTCTCAATGCTTTTCAATAGCAGTCACATGCCTGAAAAAAAAAAGGTTGTTATTCTGATACGGTGCAAATTAAACCGTTGTAAACCGAGGGACTCCTATATTATATATATATAAATGATTATATATAAGTGTATAGATATATACAGATCTATATAGAAATATCTATTTATATAACAATCAAACATATTCCCCTATGTGGAGAACATTGGAATGTGAAATATTTACAGTACAAACACAGTTCAAATAAATATGAATATTGCATAAATATTATTCTATATGTTTTCAGCTACATGACTGCAAAGGGCTCCAATGCACTTTTTTATATATATAAAAAAGTGCATTGGACTTATATATATGGTAAACGCACTAACTTATATGCTACTTAAGGGGCACACGCAACTAGTAGCCAAATGCCACATATACAATATATATATAATAAATATATATATAATATACAAATACAAATTAAGTATAAAATCCACAGGATATAATATATCAGAAGATCGGCCGCAAATCAAGGGAAAAGTGTATGAAGACTCCTAGTTGCCTCACAAGGAATGTATATAAAGAAATATGTGTCTGCGCCTCTCTTCCGTGGAAATGTGATAAAAGAAAGTGGGGTCACAACTCCCCTATCCCCAAAACACTTACTTCCAGGGACTTCAACTCAATATGAGGTAAGTAGTCACCATTCAAAGTAAACCTTCATAAAAGGCTGCAATCGCCAGATCCACCAAATGTTCAATCAGGAGTACCGGAAGATAGATCAGTTGTGCTGGAAACTGAGGCAGTAAATCAAATCCCCACTGTGTAACTTGGTATCTTGATGTACCATGTAAATGGAACAAACAAGAGGTCCAAAGATAGTGAAGTACGGTTTTTTATTATAAACAAATCACATAAGACACAATTGCAAGCCCACCTCACAAAGTATAACATCAATCCATATGAGGTAAGGTATAAGCATAAAATCATAAACCAATACAGTGGAAAGTGGATCATATAAAAACCTCAGAGTCTCTGTTGACTCAAAAATACCCGTACAGCGTCCCTTTTATGCTTATACCTTACCTCATATGGATTGATGTTATTACTTTGTGAGTGGCTTGCAATTGTGTCTTATGTGATTTGTTTATAATAAAAACGTACTTCACTATCTTTGGACCTCTTGTTTGTTCCATTTACATGTACATCGAGATACCAAGTTACACAGTGGGGATTTGATATACTGCCTCAGTTTCCAGCACAACTGATCTATCTTCCGGTACTCCTGATTGAACATTTGGTGGATCTGGCGATTGCAGCACTTTTATGAAGGTTTACTTTGGATGGTGACTACTACTCATATTGATTGAGGTCCCTGGAAGTAAGTGTTTGGGGATAGGGGAGTTGTGACCCACATTCTTTTTTATCACATTTCCACGGAAGAGAGGCGCAGACACATATTTCTTTATAATATATATATTATATATATATATATATATATATATACTATATATAATGTGTGTGTGGTAAAAGAACTATACACTGCAAAGAGACAAGACTTGGTGTAGATCCGTAATGTCCCACAGCAAAGAAGCCCAGCACAAGAGATCTTGGAATATCACCCTCTTTAATGCCAAAATAGGCATAACGTTTCAGCTCTCACGAAGCCTTGGTCACATGCAGCAATTCACAAAGGAAAAATCAGGCATAAATAACACTCCCAAACAATCCCTTAAATACCCCCACCCTCCAATCAGATTCAAAAGAAAAAACCGCCAAACACATAAGCATTTAACACAGCTGTAAACATATACCTCAGCATGGACCGCAAGCGTGTGTTGCATAACCATGGAAACACAATCTAGACAAACAGCGGGGGCTACTTGTCGCAATTACGCATGCGTGCGCGATGATGTCATCGCGCCTACACAGGTTGTCATGGTAACCATAAACAACGGCTACGATCAGCGGAGACAAACCGCATCTATTCAGAAAATGACAAGCAATAAGATGTTACAACTGCGTGTGTAAATGGTCCACCAAGGCAATCTTGCGCAATTTATGCATAGCCTACTAGATATTGTAATAAAGTGTATATATGTGTGTATATATATATAACTATATACAAGTATATGTATTTAGACATGTATATGTATGTATCTATATGTTAAAGCCCTTTGCTGCCTTTTTTTCTGACACCTGAGACCTCATATCTTTGAGCCCTACAACTTTTTTAATGAAATATTTTTAAAATAACTTTTAAATGTATTTTTAATGTGTTTTGCGCAGCTTTTTAGTCAAGCATAGCAGATAACCAGAGCTCTGAAGTGTGCTAATCCCGACATGCATTTATTTAATTGCTCTCGAGCAATTATGTTTTCTTTCATACTGTAATTTGCGCACTACATCCAACGCATGCTAAGAACCTTGATAAACCCCTTTTTCGCTCGTACGCATCTGCTAGTGCACCACTCATAATCTAGCCCTAAGTCTATTTCAGAGATTATTGTAAGATTTTAAGATTTGAGTGTCCACTATGAGCAATTAAAAGAATTCCATAAAGTACCTGTAGGCAATAATAGTTGGTGGCGATTATGGAAGAGAGGAAGAGTAGTGTAATATGTCATGCGTTGTTGTTCATCTAAGGTTGTATTTACCTAATTTTAAGACCTGCTAAGGACCAGATGATTGTTATGCTCCTGTACGTAAAACAATATAATTCAAAGAGGGTGAAATTTCTTTTTACATGACCTCTGGTAATTCAAACAAAGTCCCCCCCAATTGCCCCCCAAATTTTGCACTCCACTGACAATCTAGGCCAAAGTAGTCTAGGTCGATAGTCGTAAAATCATGTTTTAATAGATTAGAGTATGTACATTTTTACTATAATATCCTTTTAAATGCAGGGATGACCTCATTGTGAGACACTCTTTTATATAGGTAAAAACTTCCTTTAGAGAATTCCAATAGGGCTTCATTGTGCTGACGAGATTTCTTAGAGAATCTCACAAGCCTAGAGACCTTTAGGTAATAAGTCCGTCAGGGCCAGATGAGCTAAATTTCATCATGATAGTGAGAAAAATTGTGCTGCTCCACACATTGGGCAGACCTCACAGAATAATCTAAGAAAAGGGACTAAAATATGAATTCCCTGTGATTTGCGAGCTGACCTCTATAGAAAGTTGGGGCGGAACTACAGGGGGTGCAGAGGTCGCAACTGTGAATGTGCCCCTGAGGGTGGTGTCAGGGTTTTTTATCCCTGTTTTGTTTGCCATGTGCTGCTGGCAGCCATTTTAGTCCACCTCTCTTGCTGACTATGGAGCATTGTGGGGGATGCTGCTCATTTCCCTGCACGTCCTTTTATGGCCAGACTGGTGTGCATCACCCCTGTGAGACAGGATGCAGTCTCAAGAATTGTGATGTCATCACTTATTATTTAAAGGGCCCTCTGTTCAGTATGCTTTGCCTTTGCCGTTGTCTCAGACCTGTTTGTGAGAGTTCCTGTGTATTACCTGGCTGCCTGACATCCTTCCTGGTTCCTGATCCCTGGCTTGTTCCAGACTCTGCTGTTTTCCTTGTTCCAGATTCCGGCTCGTCTGACTATTGGCTTTGGCTCCTGACTTGGCTCGTCTGACTACTAGCTCTGATTTTGACTCCCTGGCTTGTTATTTGACTTGTGGACTTTTTATTATTTTTTGCTATAATAAAGGTGTGATTATTTTTGCACTTCTTGTCTCAGTCTGATTCCTGGCACCCTGACATTACGCAATGGCCATGAATCACTGATGGTGCTAATAATCACCTTTACCTGCCATCATTTCCAGGATGGATGTACAGGATCACCGCTTGGATCAATTTGCACTAGCCCTGCAAACCCTGCTGACTCGCACTGCACATTTGGACCAAAGTGTCCCGCAAGTTATGGGCTGCTCCTGTTTCCGCTGCTGCACCTATGCCTACCAGGAGCATGTCCAATTCTGCACCTCTACCTCAGCGATATGGAGGCGATCCTATTCGGTGCAGAGGGTTTTTGAACCAGGTGGGCATTTACTTTGAGATGTTACCTCAGGTGCTTCCCTCTGACATAGCTAAGGTGGGATTTCTCATCTCGTTACTCTCTGACACAGCTCTTGTCTGGGTTAATCCCTTGTGGGAGACAAATAAACCTGTGATTTCAAATTACCCTGAATTTGTGGCCTCCTTTTGAAGGGTATTTGATGTTCCAGCTCGCTCCTCCTCTGCTGCTAAACGACTCATACCCATTCAGCAAGGTACAAGATCTGTTGCTCAGTATGCTATTGAGTTCCGTACGCTTGCCGCAGAGGTAGGTTGGAACAATGAAGCCCTTGTTGCCGCCTTCTTTCATGGGCTCTCTGATGCGATGCCAGAGATTTACCAGAGGATCTCGAGGCATTGGTGTCTTTTTTGATCCTAATTGACATCAGATTCAGAGAGAGGCCCTCTTTCAAGGAGCGCTTGCGGAAGCCTCCTGTTCCATTGTCTCCTACATGTTCGTTCCCACCCATGCCTCCCTGTCCTCCCATGCCTCCTGGTCCGAGTCACCAGGTACTGCTGAGCCAATGCAGTTGGGATTTACACGTCTCTCTGTGGCGGAGAGGGCCTTTAGGAGGAGGGAGGGGCTCTGCCTCTATTGTGGGTTACAGGGCCACCTTTTGAAGTCTTGTCCTACATGGCCGGGAAATGCTCACACCTAAGGTCCTGTCGGGGGCAGACCTTGGGTGGTTTATCCTCGTCCCCGGAACCACTTAAGGAGAAACCTTTGGTCATGGTTGTCCTTTCCTGGGTGGACTCCTCTATAGTCACTCAGGATGACTCTGGTGCTGCGGGCTATTTCATTGACAGTGCTTTTGTATCTAAGCACTCCATTCCTGTTTTGCCTCAGTCCATTCCACTTGCTATTGAGGCCATTGATGGCAAGTCCCGTCAGCCCGCACTCGTTACTCACGAAACTGCTCCATTGTCCATGGCTGTTGGGGCTCTCCATTTTGAAACCCTTTAGTTCCAGGTGATAAACTCTCCACATTTTCCTGTTGTTCTGGGTTATCCGTGGCTCCAAAAGCACAATCCCAGTCTTGACTGGCGCAGGTCCGAAATTTTGTCGTGGTCCCGCAATGTATTTCCACTTGTCTTTGGAAACCAGTTAAAGTCTTGTGCACTTCTTTGGTATCTCAATTGCCAGAGGAGTACCGAGAGTTCCTAGACGTTTTTGACAAGGTGCGTGCCGGTACGTTGCCTCCTCACCGGTCTTACGATTGTGCCATAGACCTGCAACCTGGAGCCATTCCTCCTCAGGGCCAGGTGTACCCTCTGTCTGTTGCAGAGAATTGTGCTATAGTGATGTCGCAAACCTAAAAATTTGGGTTTGCGAAAGTCGAATTCAAACTTCCGCAACTGTTCGCGAACGGGCGAACCAGGCGAACCGCCATAGACTTCAATAGGCAGGCAAACTTTAAAACCCACAGGGACTCTTTCTGGCCACAATAGTGATGGAAAAGTTGTTTCAAGGGGACTAACACCTGGACTGTGGCATGCCGGAGGGGGATCCATGGCAAAACTCCCATGGAAAATTACATAGTTGATGCAGAGTCTGTTTTTAAGCCATAAAGGGCATAAATCACCTAACATTCCTAAATTGTTTGGAATAACGTGCTTTAAAACATCAGGTATGATGTTGTATAGATCAGGTAGTGTAAGGGTTACGCCCGCTTCACAGTGACAGACCAAACTCCCCATTTAAAGGGACAGTCTACAACAGTTTTTATTGTTTTAAAAGATAGATAATCCCTTTATTACCCATTTCCCAGTTTTGCATAACTAACACATTTTAATAATATACTTTTAACCTCTGTGATTATCTTGTATCTAAGCCTCTGCAAACTGCCCCTTTTTTCAGTTCTTTTGACAGACTTGCAGTCTAGCCAATCAGTGCCTGCTCCCAGATAACTTCTCGTGCACGAGCACAGTGTTATCTATATGAAATATGTGAACTAACACCCTCTAGTGTTGAAAAGCTGTTAAAATGCCATCTGAAAGAGGTGGGCTTCAAAGTCTAAGAAATTAGCATATGAACCTCCTAGGTTAAGCTTTCAACTAAGAATACCAAGAGAACAAAGCAAAATTGGTGATAAAAGTAAATTGGAAAGTTGTTTAAAATTACATGCTCTATCTGAATCATGAAAGTTTATTTTGGCCTAGACTGTCCCTTTAACGCACCGCAAACAACACAAACAGTCCATTTGCACAACCGCAAACTCCCCATTTGCACAAGGTTGGATACCAAGCTAGCCATGTCCCGTTCCTTGTCCTCACTGATGTCATTGAAGGTCTCTTCCTCCACCCAGCCACGTACAACACCAAGGGTCCCGGAAAGGTGACAACAAGCCCCCTAGGACGCCTGCTGTTTTTGGTCTTCCACCTCCTCAAAGCCACCTTCCTCCTCTGACTCTTCAGACTCCTCTCTCTGCATTGCCTCTCTCTGCATTATTATAAGGTGTGTTAAGTAGTACTATTCCTATCAGTTTAATCCCTGTTACATCCCCTATCAGGGGACGTGTATATGGCATCGATTTTAGGAACCGGGAGATGGAAAAAGATGCTTGGTCGGTCCTCCTACTTCAAATTTGGGGCACTGCGCGTGCAATCTAATGTGCCACCAGATATGAGTGGACTGTTAAGTAGTTCTATTCTTATCAGTTTAATCCCTGTTACGTCCCTTATCAGGGGAGTGTATATAGCATCGATTTTAGGAACGGGAGATGGAAAAAGATGCTTGTTCGGTCCTCCTACTTCAAATTTGGGGCACTGCGCGTGCAATCTAATGTGCCACCAGATATGAGTGGTGTGTTAAGTAGTTCTACTCTTATCAGTTTAATCCCTCTTACGTCCCCTATCAGGGGACGTGTATATGGCATCGATTTTAGGAACCGGGAGATGGAAAAAGATGCTTGTTCGGTCCTCCTACTTCAAATTTGGGGCACTGCGCGTGCAATCTAATGTGCCACCAGATATGAGTGGTCTGTTAAGTAGTTCTATTCTTATATATTTATGTATATGGCATCGATTTTAGGAACCGGGAGATGGAAAAAGATGCTTGTTCGGTCTCCTACTTCAAATTTGGGGCACTGCGCGTGCAATCTAATATGCCACCAGATATGAGTGGTGTGTTAAGTAGTTCTATTATTATCAGTTTAATCCCTGTTACGTCCCCTCTCAGGGGACGTGTATATGGCATCGATTTTAGGAACCGGGAGATGGAAAAAGATGCTTGGTCGGTCCACCTACTTCCAATTTGGGGCACTGCGCGTGCAATCTAATGTGCCACCAGATATGAATGTTGTGTTAAGTAGTTCTATTCTTATCAGTTTAATCACTGTTACGTCCCCTATCAGGGGACGTGTATATGGCATCGATTTTAGGAACCGGGAGATGGAAAAAGATTCTTGGTCGGTCCTCTTACTTCAAATTTGGGGCACTGCGCGTGCAATCTAATGTTCCACCAGATAGGAGTGGTGTGTTAAGTAGTACTATTCCTATCAGTTTAATCCCTGTTATGTGCCATTTTTTGGTTTGGTTTTTGAAGCCACAGTGCAGCACCAGAGGCCAGAAAAATTAGGCATGTACACATGCCTGAAAAATTAGGTATTGTTTGCAGCGCTGTGTTCCCCCCCCCACACCCCCTTCCTTTTTTCTATAGCAGCGCCAGAAAAATTGATGTTTGTTTCCAGGCAGAAAGTGCCCTAAAACCTTGCGGCTTGAACCCTAGTTGGTGGAGGATAAGTCACGCAAGTCATCCGGCATTCAGAGATCAAATACAGCAGCATGTGGACCATTTTTAGCCCAAGGCAGCTCATCTCATCAGGCCTTTTTTAGTCGAATGTATCGCCCACTGTCAGTCCCTTCAGGATCCATCCTTATTCATCTTAAAAAAGGTGAGGTAATCTAGACTTTTTTGACCTAGGCGAATTCTTCTCAGTGACAATGCCTCCTGCTGCACTGAAGGTCCTTTCTGACAGGACACTTGAAACGGGGCAGACCAGAAGTTCTATCGCAAATTGGGATAGCTCAGGCCACAGGTCAAGCCTGCACACCCAGTAGTCAAGGGGTTCATCGCTTTTCAGAGTGTCGATATCTGCAGTTAAAGCGAGATAGCCTGCTACCTGTCGGTCGAGTTCTCTGAGGGTGGACCCCGAAGGGCTGTGGCGATGCGTAGGACTTTAAAAGCTCTGCATGTCCTCCATCAACAACACGTCTGTAAAACATCCTGTCCTTGCCGGCGTGGTCATGGGAGGAGGAGGATTACTTTCACCTCTTCCCCTGTTAGATTCCCGTTGTGCTGTGACATCATCCTTATACGCTGTGTAAAGCATACTTTTTAATTTATTTTGGAACTGCTGCATCCTTTCCGACTTGCGGTAATTCTGTAATATTTCAGGCACTTTATGCTTATACTGGGGGTCTAGTAGCATGGACACCCAGTACAGGTTTCTCCTTCAGCTTTTTTATACGAGGGTCCCTCAACAGGCACGACAGCATGAAAGACCCCATTTGCACAAGGTTGGATGCCGAGCTACTCATGTTCCGTTCCTCATCCTCAGTGAGCTCACTGAAGGTATCTTCTTCCCTCCAGCCACGTACAACACCACGGGTACCAGATAGGTGACAACGAGCACCCTGGATGCCTGTTGTGGTTGGTCTTCCTTTTCCTCCTCAAAGCCACATTCCTCCTCTGACTCCTCTTCCTCACAATCCTCTTCCAGGGTTGCCACAGGTCCAGCAAGCGATACTGATAAGGCTGTTTCTGGTGGTGATGGTGACCACAACTCTTCCTCTTCCTTTCACGCTCATCTACGGCCTGATCCAGCACTCTTCACAGGGCACGCTCCAGGAAGAAAACAAATGGTATGATGTCGCTGACAGTGCTTTCGGTGCGACTGACTAGGTTTGTCACCTCCTCAAAAGGACGCATGAGCCTACAGGCATTGTGCATGAGCGTCCAGTAATGTGGCAAAAAAATTCCCAGATCCGCAGAGGCTGTCCTAGCACCCCGGTCATACAAATAGTCGTTAACAGCTTTTTCTTGTTGAATCAGGCGGTTGAACATTAGGAGTGTTGAATTCCAATGTGTCGGGCTGACGCAAATCAAGCGCCTCACTGGCATGTTGTTTCGCCGCTGGATATCTGAAAAGTGCGCCATGGCCGTGTAGGAATGCCTGAAATGCCCACAGACCTTCCTGGCCTGCTTCAGGACGTCCTGTAAACCTGGGTACTTATGCACAAAGCGTTGTACGATCAGATTACACACATGTGCCGTGCATGGCACATGTGTCAACTTGCCCAAATTCAATGCCGCCACCAAATTGCTTCCGTTGTCACTAACCACTTTGCCGATCTCCAGTTGGTGAGGAGTCAGCCACTGATCCACCTGTGCATTCAGGGCAGACAGGAGTGCTGGTCCGGTGTGACTCTCTGCTTTCAGGCAAGTCAACCCCAAGATGGCGTGACACTGCCGTATCCGGGATGTGGAATAGTACCTGGGGGAGCTGGGGGGGTGCCGTTGATGTGGAGCAAGACGCAGCAGCAGAAGAGGACTCAGCCGAGGTTATGGAAGAGGATGGAGTAGGAGGAGTAGAGGAGGTGGCAGCAGGCCTGCCTGCAAGTCGTGGTGGTGTAACCAACTCCTCTGCAGAGCCACGCATTCCATGCTTGGCAGCCATCAGCAGGTTTACCCAATGCACAGTGTAGGTGATATACCTGCCCTGACCATGGTCAGATGGACCCTTGCCCCAACACTGTGTGCCAGACATGGCATTACTTCCTTTTGCACAATCGAGTACAGGTTGGGGATTGCCTTTTGTGCAAAGAAATTTCGGCCGGGTACCTTCCACTGCGGTGTCCCAATAGCTACAAATTTTTTGAATGCCTCAGACTCCACCAGCTTGTATGGTAAAAGCTGGCGGGCTAAGAGTTCAGTCAAGCCAGCTGTCAGATGCCGGGCAAGGGGGTGACTTTGTGACATTGGCTTCTTACGCTCAAACCTGTCCTTGACAGACACCTGACTGTGGGCAGATGAGCAGGAACTGCTCAAGGTGAGAGACGGAGTGGCGGATGGTTGAGAGGGGGCAAGGAGGACAGCAGTGGTTGACGTGGCTGAAGATGCTGGACCAGGAGGAGGATGGCGGCTTTGAGTTTGTGTGCTGCTTGTACTCATGTGTTGATCCCATAGGCGTTTGTGATGTGCGATCATGTGCCTTCGCAAAGCAGTTGTACCTAGGTGGGTGTTGGACTTCCCACAACTCAGTTTCTTTTGGCACAGGTTGCAAATGGCATCGCTGTTGTCAGAGGAAGACACACAAAAAAAGTCACAACTGCTGAGCTCTGCAATGACGGCATTCTGGTGGTGGGCAACAGCATGGCGTGCTGTCTGGCTGACCCCGGGTGCCGATGCATGCTGTCTGACTGTGCCACTAGCTCCTTGCGACTACCTCCCCCTCCTTCCAACTCGTCTCCTCCTCCTCTCTGTCTCCCCATCTGAACTTTCCCCATCTTCTTCTTCTCTTCTAGCGGGCACCCACGTGACATCCACGGATGCATCGTCATCATCAACCACTTCACTTGTATCTGACAAGTCAACAAAGGAAGCAGCAGCGGGTACAACATCAATCATCACACCGTACATCCATGTGTGTAATGCTGCCTGACTGAGACATATCCCTGTTATCAACATCACTCTGGCAATAATGGTTGCGCATCACTATCACTCATTTCTTCCAACTGATGTGTAATAACTCTCTGACAGATCAAGTGAAGCGGCTGTGGTGCTAGTGTTGGTGGTGGTGGCAGGCGCGGGGGAGTGGCAACTTCAGAGGTGCCCGAAGCTAAGCTGGAGGAGGATGGTGCGTCAAGGTTCCGAGCCAGAAGCTGTAGGAGATTGGGTGTCCTGTGTTAGCCAGTCAACTATGTCCTCAGAGTCAGAATGTTTGAGTTTGGGGTATGTGGCCTCTGAACACTGGGCATTATTCTAGGGCCAAAGGGAATCACAGCACCCTGAACAACGACGGCTACTGTGGGGTGGCCTGCCTCTGCCTGTCATTTTTTTTTTCCGATTAGTGGTACTATGCGTGCAAGCTACTGTGACAACAGATATGAGTGGCACTGTGCACTGGCAGAAGTTGGCAGCGTAGACGCTGTAGGCCTGACACACACGCTTGCAGACAACTAACTGCTATTCAAATCTATTACAGTCAAAAAAAATTTTTTTTAAATGTACACTACTGTTACACCAGTATGAGTGTGCACTAGTGTGACACTTTGCCCTGGCAGGCACCTGAAACGCACACTTGTGAATGGAAAACTGACTGCTATTATTTAACACAGTCAAAAAAGTGTTGTTTTTTTAAATCTACAACTACTGTTACACCAGATATGAGTTGCACAGGGGTGACACTATGCCCTGGCAGACAGGCACTGAAACGCACACATGTGTGAAGGAACTGACTGCTATTATTTAACACAGTCAAAAAAAGTGTTGTTTTTTTATATTTAAACTACTGTTACACCAGATATGAGTTGCACTGGGGTGACACTGTGCCCTGGCAGGCAGGCAGGCAGGCACTGAAACGCACACGTGTGAAGGAAACTGACTACTATTATTTAACACAGTCAAAAAAGTGGGTTTTTTTTATATTTATTTTAAACTACTGTTACACCAGATATGAGTTGCAACTGGGGGTGACACTGTGCCCTGGCAGACAGGCACTGAAACGCACACATGTGTGAAGGAAACTGACTGCTATATTTAACCACAGTCAAAAAAGTGTTGTTTTTTTTATACTTAAACTACTGTTACACCAGATATGAGTTGCACTGGGGTGACACTGTGCCCTGGCAGGCAGGCAGGCAGGCACTGAAACGCACACGTGTGAAGGAAACTGACTACTATTATTTTAACACAGTCAAAAAAGTGTTGTTTTTTTATTTTATTTAATACTACTGTTACACCAGATATGAGTTGCACTGGGGTGACACTGTGCCCTGGCAGGCAGCACTGAAACGAACTCGGTGTGAAGGAAACTGACTGCTATTATTTAACACAGTCAAAAAAGTGTTTTTTTTAATATTAAACTACAGTTACACCAGTATCAGTTGCACTGGGGTGACACTATGCCCTGGCAGGCAGGCACTGAAACGCACCCGTGTGAAGGAAACTGACTGCTATTATTTAACACAGTCAAAAAGTGTTGTTTTTTTAATATTTAAACTACTGTTACACCAGATATGAGTTGCACTGGGGGTGACACTGTGCCCTGGCAGGCAGGCACTGAAACGCACACGTGTGAAGGAAACAACATGACTGCTATTATTTAACACAGTCAAAAAAGTGTTGTTTGTTTATATTTAAAATTACTGTTACACCAGATATGAGTTGCAACTGGGGTGACACTGTGCCCTGGCAGGCAGGCACTGTAACGCACATGTGTGAAGGAAACTGACTGCTATTTTTTAACACAGTCAAAAAAGTGTTGTTTTTTTAAAATCTACACTACTGTTACACCAGATATGAGTTGCACTGGGGTGACACTGTGCCCTGCAGGCAGGCACTGAAACGCACACGTGTGAGGAAACTGACTGCTATTATTTAAACACAGTCAAAAACTTTTTTTTTTTTATATTTAAACTACTGTTACACCAGATAGGAGTTGCACTGGGGTGACACTGTGCCCTAGCAGGCAGGGCACTGAAACCGCACACGTGTGAAGGAAACTGACTGCTATTATTTAACACAGTCAAAAAAGTTTTGTTTTTTTTATATTTAAACTACTGTTACACCAGATATGAGTTTGCACTGGGGTGACACTGTGCCCTGGCAGGCAGGCAGGCACTGAAACGCACACGTGTGAAGGAAACTGACTGCTATTATTTAACACAGTCAAAAAAACTGTTGTTTTTTTATATTTAAACTACTGTTACACCAGATATGTGTCTGCACTGGGGTGACACTGTGCTCTGGCAGGCAGGCACTGAAACGCACACGTGTGAAGGAAACTGACTGCTATTATTTAACACCGTCAAAAAAGTTTTTGTTTTTTATATTTAAACTACTGTTACACCCGATATGAGTTGCACTGGGGTGACACTGTGCCCTGGCAGGCAGGCACTGAAACGCACACGTGTGAAGGAAACTGACCTGCTATTATTTATCACAGGTCAAAAAAAGGTGTTGTTGTTTTATATTTAAACTACTGTTACACCAGATATGAGTTACACTGGGGTGACACTGTGCCCTGGCAGGCAGGCACTGAAACGCACACGTGTGAAGGAAACAACTGGCATGCTATTATTTAACACAGTCAAAAAAAGTGTTGTTTTTTTTTATATTTAAACTACTGTTACACCAGATTATGAGGTGAACTGGGGTGACAACTGTGCCCTGGCAGGCAGGCACTGAAAAGCACAAGTGTGAAGGAAAACTGACTGCTATTATTTAAACACAGTCAAAAAAGTGTTGTTTTTTATATTTAAACTACTGTTTCACCAGATATGAGTTGCACTGGGGGTGAACACTGTGCCCTGGCAGGCAGGCACTGAAACGCACACCGTGTGAAGGAAATTGACTGCTATTATTTAACACAGTCAAAAAAGTGTTGTTTTTTTTAATATTTAAAACTACTGTTACACCAGATAGGAGTTGCACTGGGGTGACACTGTGCCCTGGCAGGCAGGCACTGAACGCACACGTGTGAAGGAAACTGACTGCTATTATTTAACAAAGTTCAAAAAAGTGTTGTTTTTTTTAAATTTACACTACTGTTACCACCAGATATTGAGTGGTGGCAACTGGGCAAGTGGGCACAGTATACGCTGTGAGCCTGACACACAACGCTGGCAGGCAGGCAACTGCAATTAGATTACTCAGGAAAAAAAAAAAGCAGCCCTAAAAAGGGCTTTTTGGGGTGCTGTCCTTACAGCAGAGATCAGATGAGTCCTTCAAGACTGTAGTGGACACTGAATACACTAGCCTAGCTATCGATTTCCCTTTGAATCAGCAGCGGCTACACTGTCCCTCCCTCTCCCTAAGAATGCAGCTTCCGAATGAATCTAAAATGGATGCTGTCCAGGAGGTAGGAGGGTCTGGGTGGAGGGTCTGCTGCTGATTGGTGGAATGTTGCCTGCTGACTGTGAGGTACAGGGTCAAAGTAATTACTCACTGATGACGAATAGGGGGCGGATCGAAACAATCGCATATGTTCGCCTGCCGCGGCGAACGTGAACTGCTATGTTCGCCGGGAAACTATTCTGCCGGCTAACTATTCGCGACATCACTATTGTGCTATGGAGGAGTATGTGCTGATGCTCTGTCGCGGGGGATCTCCGCCAAATCCTGCTCTCCTGCAGGGGCTGGCCTTCTTCTATGTGAAGAAAAAGGGTGGCGAGTAAAGACCATGCATCGATTATAGGGGTCCTTAATCGTCCTACCATTAGGAATGCTTACCCTATTCCGTTCATTACGGAACTCTTTGACCGCCTCACGGGAGCTACAGTCTTTACTAACTTGACTTTGAGGAGGACCATACAATCTCGTTAGGATTAAGGAGGGCCACAAATGGAAAACAGCATTTAACACAAGGAGCGGGCATTATGAGTAATCTTGTAATGCCCTTTGGCCTATGTAATGCTCTGCTGTTTTTTCAGGAATTTTATTAATGATGTCCTACAAGATATTGATGCAACAGTGTGTTGTGGTGTACTTAGACGACATCTTCATACACTCACCCACACTTGAGGCTCATCGTTCGGATCTTACACGGGTTCTTCAGAGACTACGTGGAGAACGGCTTGTTTTGTAAACTTGAGAAATGTGAGTTCCATCAGACTCAAGTACCTTCCTAGTTATGTTATCTCCATTGCAGGGTTCTCCATGGATCCTGACAAGTTATTTGCAGTTTTGCAGTGGCCTCGTCCCTTTGGTCTTCGGTCTATTCAAACGTTTTTTGGGGTTCGCCTAATTACTATAAGAAAAGTTTTTTAAAAACTTTTCTACCTTGGTCCATCAACCTATCACAGACCATGCCCCGTAAAGAGAATGATCCACTCCATTGGTCACCTACTGACATTAGGCCTTGATAGTCTTAAACCTGCTTTTGCTGCCCGCTCCAGTTCTGCTCATCCTAACCCTGTCCTGCCATTCATATTCTTAGGTCGATGCGACGGTACTGAGACGGAGTAGGTGCCCTCTTGTCATCAACGTCCTCACGGCCTGCCGGTTCCTTGCATCCGTGTGGATTCTGTCTCTAAGAAATTGTCTCCATGCAGAGTGCAATTATCGAAATTGGCGACAGGGAAATTACAGGCCATAATTTTTGGCCATCAAGGAATCTTCTCGAAGGTATTAAGCATGCCAAGTGCTCATTCTTACTGACCACAAAAATTTAAACTTATCTATCTGAAGCGAAACAGTTTCTCGCCTCCCGACAGGCCAGATGGGCCACTATTTTTTGTCTCGATTTAATTAGGTGTGGTCTTCTACCTGCCTGGTAGTAAAATGTTAGGGCTGATGCCCTCTCTCAACAATTTTTGCTTCTGTACAAGGAGGAGTCTGTACCTACTCCTGTTATACCTACTGACCATATTTTGGTTATCATACGTATTTAATTTGACTTCTCCCTTGGGGGAGGAGAGCCTGGCTGCACAAACCAATGCACCTCCTGAGAAACCTAGTGGTAAGTGTTTTGTTCCTGAGAATCTTCAAACTAAACTTTTGCACACTTACCACTATCCTAAAGCCGCAGGTCACCCAGGCAAGAACCAAATGATTTGGTCTGTCACTCGACAATTCTGGTGGCCAGGTCTTTGTTCTGATGTTTCTGCGTATGTTGCCTCCTGCTCAGTTTGTGCACAGAATAAGACTCCTCGACGTCTTCCTGTGGGTCTTCTTCAACCTAGTGCAAATGGTGACGCGTTTCTATGGACTTTCATTGTCGAGGCTCCCTGTTTCCAATGGCAATACTGTTATCCTTATGGTGGTTGACCGTTTTTCTAAAATGTCACATTGCATTCCCTTGATGAAGCTGCCTACCGCTCAGGAGCTTGCTTCAATTTTTGCCCGGGAGGTCTTCCATTTACATGGGTTACCCAAGGAAGTAGTGTCGGACTGGGGTAGCCAGTTTGTCTCCAGATTTTGGCGTTCCTTTTGTGCTCAAATGGGGATCCAGCTTTCCTTCTCCTCTGCATATCACCTCAATCCAATGGGGCTGCGGAACAGTCAAATCAAGCTCAGGAACAGTACCTTTGTTGCTATGTCTCAGATCACCACAATAATTGGTCTGAACTGTTACCTTGGGCAGGAGTTTGCTCGTAATAGTGCTATTAATGCTTCCTCCAAGTTATCCCTGTTCATGGCGAATTATGGGTTTCAACCATCCATGTTGCTCGATTCATTCATGTCTCAGGGTATTCCGGCATTGGAAGGAGCATCTCCGGCAACTCCGTTTCACGTGGGTGCAGATTCAGGATTGCCCTTCATCGTTCTATGCAGCACCAAAAGTTCCAGGCTGATAGTAGGCGTATGCCCGCACCTTCCTCCCAAGTTGGTGAGAGAGTTTGGCTGTCCTCCCGCAACTTGAACCTTCGTGTGCCTTCCAATAAGTTGGCTCCCCGTTATGTTGGTCCTTTTTGAATACTCCGACGGGTTAATCCTGTGGCCTACGCTCTTGACCTTCCTCCTGCTATGCGCATCTCCAATGTTTTTCATGTCTCCCTCTTGAACCATTGGTTTTTAATCGGTTTACCACTGTGTTGCCTCGTCCCCATCCTATCTTTGTTGACAACCATGAGGAGTATGAGGTCAGCAGCATTATTGACTCTCGTATGTCCAGGGGCCGTGTACAGTATTTGGTTCACTGGAGGGGCTACGGTCCAGAGGAGTGTTCTTGGGTTCCCTCCTCTGATGTTCATGCTCCCGCCCTCCTCCGTGCCCGTTTCCCCAATAAGCCTTTTGTCCTCCCACAGGGGAGGGGTAGTTGAGGGGAGGATACTGTCAGAGATTTTTCCCTGTTTTGTTTACCATGTGCTGCTGGCAGCCATTTTATTCACCTCTCTTGCTGACTTTGGTGCATTGTGGGAGATGCTACTCATTTCCTGCACCTTCCTTTTATGGCCAGACTGGTGTGCATCATCCGTTGTGAAACAGGATGCAGTCTCAGAATTGTGATGTCATCACTTATTATTTAAAGGGCCTCTGTTCAGTATGCTTTGCCTTTGCGTTGTCTCAGACCTGTTTGTGAGAGTTCCTGTGTATTACCTGGCTGCCTGACGTCCTTCCTGGTTCCTGATCCCTGGCTTGTTCCTGACTCTGCTGTTTTCCTTGTTCCTGATTCTGGCTCGTCTGACTATTCGCTTTGGCTTCTGACTCGGCTCATTTGGACTACCAGCTCTGGTTTTGACTCCTGGCTTGTTATTTGACTTGTAGACTTTTTATTATTTTTTGCTATTAATAAAGGTGTGATTATTTTTGCACTTCTCGTCTCAGTCTAATTCCTGGCACCCTGACAAGGTGGGTGCCCAGCTTAAAAAAAAAAAAAATAATCAATAAAAAATGTTGACCTGCAACTGCCTGCACTGATATCATGTGAGTGTGACATGATGCCTCACTAGTGTCTCTGACTACAGGGGTTAGTGTTTCTGTTTTACCCATTGGTGTTTATGTGTGTGTGTGTATATTGTGTATGTATGTATGTGACTGTGTGTGTATTTTTGCATGTATGTGTGTGTGTTAGTTTGTGGAACCATCAAATTACAGACCTTGTTACTACAGCATGGGGGGGCGGGGGGGTTAAACAGTGTCACAATACAGTACCACTATATACAGTAGTGGGGGCTGGACCATGTCACCAGACTACTGTAGTCAATTTATAAAGTACTGGGGCGGGTAGGGTCAGGCCCAGCCATCTCACCGGCAGATTACAGACTGTATTACTAACTCACTATGTACAGTACTGGTGGGTTAAACAGTGTCAATATATACAGAAATAGGGGGTCAGACCCATCTCACAGACTGTGGGCACAGGGTACCTCTTTTTGCAGACGTAATCTGATTCACATTTTTTTTTCTGTGTTAAATGTAAAAAAAAAAAAAAGATATGCATCATTTTTATTTATTTTTTGAGGGGGGGGGCCTTCTTAGATTCTTGCATCTGGACCCTGTGATTTCTAGTTACGCCTCTGATAGAAAGTAATGATGTTCACTAGAAATCAAATTCTCCGCAGAATGTGACACTGACATCAAATAATTTTAAATGAAATTATTCCTATTTTCAGTGTACTTTACCATATATTAGTTTCACAAGTATGTGTTTTTACTACACCTTCATAATTGTAATGTGTATTTTGAAACAAACTCACCAGTCAAAATTTAGAGAGAGGAAAATTATAAGACCTTCAGGATTAATCATGCTTAGGTTATTCTGATACAAATAGTAAAGAAACTTTATACACACCAAAGGAACTCCCTGTTCAGCACATTCACCAGTGCTGCAAGACTAACATTACAGTAGAAATATAAGGAACCCCTTGAATTTTAACTTATTGTTTACGATTTCAACTGTTTTTGCAAATTATTGTTTATGTTAAATATGAGTCTTACTGTTTTACACCAAATATGATTTTGTTTTGTGTATGGTATAATGGAAAAGGGGGATCTTGCAGTGGGTTTTTAACATTGGTATGTGTACTATTTATAAGAGTTTTTATTGCATAATATGATTCTGATTTTTACAGTGTAAATTCAATTGGCGTTTGGAATGCTTGTTTTATTGAGCAGTATCGTGTATGTATGTATCTCGCCATCGCATCCAGAAATTTAGTTTACGCATCTTAGTGAGATAGACCTTTTAGGGCATTGCCCTAAAGTTAACAGCTCTTTTGCAAAAAATAAAATAAAAACAAACACCCCCTAACATTACAAACCCCCACCCCCCAAACCCACAAATAAAACAAACCTAACTAAAAAAAAATAATCTACCCATTGCCCTGAAAGGGGCACATTTGTATGGGCATGCCCTTAAAAGGCTATTCAGCTCGTTTTCTGCCCAGTCCTAACCTAAAAAAAAAAAACAACCCCCCCCAAAAAAAAAACTAACACTAATCCCAAAATCGGTACTCACAGTTGCTGAAGTCCGGCAAAAGATCTTCATTACAGCGGCGAAGCATCTTCATCCAGGTGGCTCCATCTTCATCTATCGTGGGACCAGCATCTTCTTCATCCCTGCATCATTGAAATATACATATTTTTTTGTTTTTATTATGTTTTTATTGAGGGTACAGAAATATACAAACATAAAAAGCATGGTACTGACAATGTTACAAATATTTTTGACATATTACAGAGCATTCTATGTACTTGGTAAAATATCCTCTCTATTTTCCCCTCTGGTTAACAGTTTGGACCAGTCTTGGATCCTATAGATTGAAAACAATAGGCTGCAGGGGTTTTATAGGAATAACAAAAAAAACAAAGAAAAATTGCAATAAAAAACCTCCAATGTAATTGTATTGAATTATCTTAGTTAAGAGAAAGCTCCATAAGATGGGGGTGATGTAAGGAAAAGGGTTACCTTCAGACCGCATTTCATCATACTTTTAACTTGTTATACAGTAAACAAGCTAATATTGGTTATTTTTAAACATGGGAAATGCAGGTGAAACATGCAACCTTACGGTGATTGTGAGTGGAGAGAGCCCCTGATGGACCCCTCATTGATCTGACATTTTCCAAAATGGAAGCTCACTTCTGGGCTTATATTCAAACTGCATAATCTACTAGAAGTTTGGATTTTAGTGGGATAATCAAAAATATAATGGCAATGCTATAAAAAGTAATATATAGGGGATGATGTTTTGGTGATTTAAATATAAGATAAAACAGGACGGTACCACCAGTATTGTTTCCATGCCATTTGTGAGGTTTGCATAAGAGGGATGGCAGAGTATATACAAAATCACCTTATTATAAATGTTTGAATTAAACTATTGCTCGCCATTTGGAACAGCCAATAGAATGTGAGCTCAATCCTATTGGCTGATTGGATCAGCCAATAGGATTGAACTTCAATTAATATTGGCTGATTGCATCAGCCAATAGGTTTTTTCCTACCTTAATTCTGATTGGAGATAGAATCCTATCAGCCAATCGGAATTCAAGGGACACCATCTTGGATGACATCATTTTAAAGGAACCTTCATTCGTCGGAGTCGTCGGAGATGAGGATGCTCCGCGTCAGTGGCTTCAAGATGGACCCGCTCCAGATGGATGAAGATAGAAGATGCCCGGATAGGATGAAGACTTCTGCCCGTCTGGAGGACCACTTGTGCCCGGCTGGGTGAAGACGTCTCAAGGTAGGGTGATCTTCAAGGGGTTAGTGTTAGGTTTTATTAAGGGGAGATCGGGTGGGTTTTAGAGTAGGTTGGGTGTGTGGGTGGTGGGTTTTAATGTTGGGGGGGTATTGTATTTTTTTTTTTACAGGTAAAAGAGCTGATTACTTATTTAACTAGTGTTTGCGAGGCGGGAGTGTGGTGGTTTAGTGGTTAATATATTTATTTAAGTGGAGGCGATGTGCCGGTCGGCAGATTAGGGGTTAAAATCTTTAGTTAAGTGGTTGTGATAATGGGGGGCGGGGCTCGGTTTAGGGGTTAATAGGTAGTTTATGGGTGCTAGTGTACTGTATAGCACTTTAGTTAAGAGTTTATGTTACGGCGGTTAGCCCATAAAACTCTTAACTACTGACTATTTAAATGCAGTAGGAGTCTTGACAGGAGAGGGTTTTACCGCTCACTTTTTCCAAGACTCGTAATACCGGCGTTAGGAAAGTCCCATTGAAAAGATAGGATACGCAATTGACGTAAGGGGGATTTGCGGTATGCTCGAGTGGCCGAAAAAAATGTGTGCGGTACACCTGTACCTGCCAGACTCGTAATACCAGAGGGCATTAAAAGCAGCGTTGGGACCTCTCAACATCTGCTTTTTAAGGCTAACGCAAAACTCGTAATCTAGGTGATGGTGATCACGCACGTGGATTGTGGCAGACACTCCACTAATTTTCTAAAATTTAAGTCAATAGTAGATAATAAATAAAAATGTCATTTGATCATAGGGCTGTCAGGAATATGCTTAGATAAAAGTTAATCACAGAGGTAAAAAGTATTTCAATATAACAATGTTGGTAATGCTAAACTGGGAATGGGTAATAAAAGGAATTACCTATTATTTAAAAAAAAAAAAATCTGGTGTTGACTGTCCCATCCTTTAAGCACAGATAGGCCTGTGCGCAAATACAATATTGAAAAATCATAAAGATATTTTTAAAAGAAACAAATAGAGAAAGTACATAACTCACTCATAATCTCTCAGCTAAGATGAAAATCAATAACTGAAGGGTTAGTTAACGCATTTAGAAAAATGATACAAGCATGGGTACCTCGTCAAGGTCCCCTTCCAAAACCTGTGTTCTCCTAAAACTGCCACACAATGTAAGCTCTGAATCCAGCAAACTGTGAAGAAGTGAAGGGTGCACAGGTAAATAAACCTTCCATTTTTTTAACAAATATTAGATGAGAGATTGCAAATGAGTGCAGGACTTTCTCTGTGTATTATATATATACAGAGAGAGAGAGGAGAGAGAGAGAGAGAGAGTAATTGGATTACACATGTATTAATTTCAAAACCTGTAATGCATTGCTGCTCCTTCAACAAATGATAGTAATCGAATGAATACAATTTGTGGTTATAGGTAAAATATTAAGTTATTTAAAGGAACAGCGAAGTACCAAACAAATATATTCAAGATTTAAATATAAACTTAATTTTATAAAAAATGTAATTTTACTTTTTATCAACAATTGTGATTTGTTCTTTTTTGTAATTCTTAGTTGAAAGCTAAGCCTAGGAGGTTCATATGCTGATTTCTTAGACCTTGAAGACTGCCTCTATTCTGAAATCATTTAGACCACTAGAGGTCATTAGTTAATGTGTTTTATATAGATAACAATGAGCTCATGCACGTTAAGTTTCCCTGAAGTTAACAGTGATTGGCTAAATGCAAGTCTGTCTTAAGTTAAAAATGGTATTGCTATAACTATAAAAATAAAAACAGAGTCAAGTGTACACCAAAAAAAGTTTTATTTGAAGATATTTTAATAAACATCTGTTTTTCGAAAACTTTACATTGAACAATTGCAAGATCAACAAAATTAACCACTTTCAATCATGGCAAGAGGATCGTATACAATATAATTTTGTAGATATTCAAATGACGATTCTTGCAAAAACATAATCCAAAATATAGCATCTTTGGATTAAAAAGTATACTGTAAAGTAAATATGAATTAAAAAAATACTGTACGTTGCACTGGTCAACATTATTGCCTAAAAACCCTAGCAATCATTCTCCTGTAATGAGGTACGATGTTCACCATACTCGTGGATATCCAAGCTCTCCAGATATTTATAATCAGGGATTGTTAGGAGAAATGTTGTGCAACATATAGCAAATAAAAAAAATTAAGGAGACTTTGGAGGGGGCATATTGAAGAACCCCATTGGAGATGTCCAAGCCAGCGGGAAACGGCTCTTCAATACCCCAAAGGTGCACTTAATCACCGATCTGGGGACAATGTGTGCCTCCATTGTAGCACACCTCTTCCACTCTGTTGGGGTTTGGGGATGGGTGTGAACTGCCACGGAAGACTAGAATATCCAGAATCACCTGCGTAAAAGAAATAGAGCATTGATATTAGCAATCATAATGATTAAAATATATAATATAAATTTGTTTGAGTATTTAAGAGATATTTACCTATCAGGATTTCCTCTGGCATTTGTCCCTCCTGGAAGTGATGGAAGATGGCAGAATTCCGGAGGACGAAGGAATCGTGGTTGCAGCCAGGGTGTCCAGAGCATAGGCTCATGATCCTCAACCTGGTAACGCTGATGACCTGGATATTCAATTAGTGGTTGTGCTTCCTGTCTCGGTATGGCTACTCTCTACCCCTGGGAGGCTGAACCAATGCATGCGTGCAATCTATGGCCCCCAATACTCTTGGCAATCCAGCCAGATGATAGAACTGGAGTTTTATAGCATGCCACTCCTCAGGTGTATTGGGGAAGTGGACATGATGGACTAGGAGTTGGTGCAAGGCATTCAGGACAACCTTCAGATGACATGAAAAGGTTGCCTGGCTCATACCTACGCCTAGACCTGCCACAGACTGGAATGATCCAGTTGCCAAAAAATAGAGGACCAATAGTAATTTTACCATACCAGGGATTGCCCTAGTAATTGCAGTGAGTGGCTCGAGAGAGTCCTTAATTTTGACCTAGGGCCTCTCAATAGAGGCCCTATTTAGTCGAAATCTACGGATCACCTCTCGGTCACTGAGGGCATGGAGACAAACCCTAGGCAGGAACACCCTTGGCACCCACCGGCATCTTCGTTGTTGCACAACAGCAGCCATCAACACCCATATTTCCCTGCGTCTCCTTAAGAACAGGACAAACTGTAAAGTATTTAGTATGCCCATGCTCAAATAATAATGAAATTAAGTGATTGAAAGCCCTTTTTATAATGCCAAGTTCTACAGCTATGAATGATTTCAGCAAATGAATAAAAGATGCGCAACACATTACAAATGACTTGCAGAATTTCAGTATTATTGCGTCATATGAAGAGCAAATTGATTGAATAATTTATGCACCACGATTGACCAATTTCGGTATTATTGCATCATTTTACGAGCAAATTGATTGAATAATTTATGCACCACGACGATTGACAGAATTTCAGTATTATTGCATCATGTGACGAGCAGAATATTATGTCTAAATTAATATGTATAGATTAGATCATACAGGTGAGTTCACCAGCTGTAATAAATGAAGGTGTATTGTTTGTGCAATTAAC
Organism: Bombina bombina; assembly: GCF_027579735.1. Classification (NCBI taxonomy): domain Eukaryota; kingdom Metazoa; phylum Chordata; class Amphibia; order Anura; family Bombinatoridae; genus Bombina; species Bombina bombina. The sequence goes on from NC_069503.1 coordinate 682,279,579, forward strand.
TAAATGACTAATGCAAAACACAAGAGTATTTAGCTATGGTTGGAATCATAAGTCTGATTTTCTGAGTCGGAAAAGACGCAAGCACAACTGTAGAATTTTTTATAACTTCGTGAGATCTTCCAATAGTGTCAAATAGAAGGGCGAATGAACACAATTCCACAGGTTTTCAACTCGCATCGATCTGCGACGGATTGAGATCGCATGATCGTATGTTACACCACAAAATTTCAACATTTGCATATCTTGACTCTTTGATAACTATGTCGGATCAATCTTGCAACAATTACGACGCGGAATTTCAGCATATTTTCGGTTGATGCTTTGATAAATAGGCCCCTATGGCTTTTTTTATTTTAATGGGCTAAAAAAGAGCTGAATGCCCTTTTAAGGGCAGTAAAAGAGCTGAATGCCCTTTTCAGGGCAATGCCCATACAAATGCCCTTTTCAGGGCAATGGGTTAGATTAGGGTTTTTTTTAGTTAGGTTTTTTATTTTGTGGGTTTGGGGGGGGTTTGTAATGTTAGGGGTGTTTGTTTTTATTTGTTTGCAAAAGAGCTATAAACTTTAGGGCAATGCCCTACAAAAGGCCCTTTTAAGGGCCCTTGGTAGTTTATTATAGATTAGGTTTTTTTATTTTGGGGTGTTTTTTGTTTGTTTGTTTTTTTAAACGGGGTATTAGAACAGGAATAATTTTTATTATTTTGGATAATTTTGTTTGTTATTTTTTGTAATGGTATTTTTTTTATATTTTGTAGTTTTAGTGTTTATTATTTTTGTAATTAAAGTTTTCATTTTTTAGTAATCTTAGGTTTTTTTATTTTTAGTAATGTTAGTATTTTTATTTTTAGTAATCTTAGGTTTTATTAGTGTAAGCTTAGGTTTTATTTTTATTTCACAGGTAAGTTTGTATTTATTTTAACTAGGTAGTTAGTAAACAGTTATATTGTAGCTAGCTTAGGTTTTATTTTTATTTCACAGGTAAGTTTGTATTTATTTTAACTAGGTAGTTAGTAAACAGTTATATTGTAGCTAGCTTAGGTTTTATTTTTATTTCACACGTAAGTTTGTATGTATTTTTAAAATAGGTAGTTAGTTAATAATTGTAACCTTAATTTAGGTCTACTTTAATTATGTTAAAGTTAGGGTGTGTTAGGTTTAGGGGTTAATAGTTTAATTTAGGTTGTTGTAATGTGGGGGCCAGTGGTTTAGGGGTTAATAGGTTTAGTTAGTGTTGGCAATGTTTGGGAACGGAGGTTTAGGAATTAATAGGTTTAGTTAGTGTTGGTGATGTTTGAGAAACAGCGGTTTAGGGGTTAATAGGTTTATTTCGTGTTTTAGTTAGTGTCGGCTATGTCGGGGAACTGCGGTTTAGGGGTTTGTCACGGGAGACCAGCACTCTATACTGTTTTTTAACTGGGATAATTTCAATGAGCAAAACGAATGGTGAAATAAATTGTACTTTATTCACTAAAAATAGGCAAATACACAGAAGTACACAAAATACAGAAAGAACACACTCACTTTGGGGCTAGGAGAAAAAACTACACTGTTCCATAAGCCACAGTCAGTAGAATCCAGGTAAATACAAAGAGGCCCATTTATCAAAGGTCTTGCGGACCTGATCCAGCAGTGCGGATCAGGTCCGCAAGACCTCGCTGAATGGGGAGAGCAATACACTCTCCGTATTCAGCATTGCATCAGCAGCTCACAAGAGCTGCTGGTGCAACGCCGCCTCCTGCAGACTTGCAGCCAATCAGCCGCCAGCAGGAAGGTGTCAATCAACCTGATCGTATTCGATCGGGTTGAATTGTGGGGATTCCTGTCTGCCTGCTCAGAGCACGTGGACAGGGTTATGCAGCAGCGGTCTTTAGACTGCTTATTCATAACTGCTGTTTCTGGCGGGTCTGAAGACTCGCCAGAAACACAGGCCCACAAGCTCCATACGGAGCTTGATAAATTGGCCTCAAATGGTCCTCTTGCACAGTCTTGTTATAGTCCCTTAGAAAGCTCTTGGGTAATCGACCCCTGTATAGTTAAGGCAACTTGGAATAACTCTCTCTTTTTCCCACGCAAAGTGGTTTTGAAAACTGCCCATCTCTCTTGTCAGCTCACAACACACCCTCTAGTCATGATCTTAGCAACTTATCGTAACCCAGCACACAGAGGGGCATCACTGTTAACAGCTGTCAGTCCCACCCCCTGATCACCTGCTGAGATTGCAGTCAGTCTGGCTGAGGATGTACAAATGCAGCCTTTTGAAGTGCCAGATCTGAGGGTAATAGATGGACCAGATACCACTTTTGTCCCTAGAAGATTTACTGCTATGAGTAATTAACTCTGCTTTGAAGCAGCCTGCTCAGATATGTAAATCAGTCTTTTAAGCAGAGACTGTGAAAATCTCTCTTTGTTCACTGGCTTGTGACATAATTTGTACAAATAGCAATACAGCACTGTTATTACATACATGCATGAGAGGCAAACCCCAAAACATAGAATAAGGGAAATCATGTGGGCCAACCCCCATCAGTAAGCCTGGGCACCCACTCTTCTGTCACAGGGTTAATAGGTTTAGTTAGTGTTGGCGATGTTTGGGAACGGCGGTTTAGGGTTTAATAGGTTTAGTTAGTGTCGGCAATGTCGGTGAACTGCGGTTTAGGGGTTAATAGGTTTTGTTAGTGTCGGCGATGTCGGGGGACGGCGGTTTAGGGGTTAATAGCTTTATTTAGTGATTTAGTTAGTGTTGTGGAATGGCGGTTTAGATTTGAACAATGGAAAATTCAGAATATGAATAAAGAATGGATCTGAAAATTTGGAAACTGATTTATTCATTTTTGGAATTTTTCTGGATTTTAGTTAAGGTGCCCATTCAGAAATTGGGATTCATTTGAATCTCCAAATCGTCCAAAATTCAGCCAAAAACGAAATTCAGTAGAAAAAAATTGCACGCCTAATTATTTTAATAAACTATAACTATGCTGGGGATTAACTAAATTTGCATTGTTAAATAAGATAATGTTTAAATTAGAAATGTCATTTGTGAGTAATATGTTTTTGTTGTCACTGTTTCTCTAGCTTGAAAATGACATGACACATGACATATTAAAAAGCATCTTAACCTCTACAAATGTGGAAGAACAAGAAGTTGAGGTGAAACTTCCCAAATTCAAAGTTGAGGAGACCTATGACCTTAAAGAAACACTTTCTGCCATGGGAATGACGGATGCCTTTAATTCAAATGCAGATTTTAGCAACATTTCTTCTCAGAGAGGCCTACAGGTGTCAAAGGTTGTTCACAAGTCCTACGCAGATGTAAATGAAGAAGGAACGGAAGCTGCAGCCGCTACTGGGATTGAATTTACAGAGAGCCTTAAACCATTACCGATTAAATTTACAGCAGATCATTCTTTCCTGTTTTTTATAAGCCATAAAACAACTAAAACTATAATGTTTTATGGAAGAGTCACTTCTCCGTGAAATGAAATAAACTTTGATTGTCACAGTGTGTTTGTTAAGGTTTAGTTAGTATAATGTAACCCGCTTAATGGACAGTTCTTTATCTTGTTTTTTTTTAATAACTTTGAAAGTGTAAACTTTGTTTGACAAAGATTGAAATCAACTACAATATATCACAACCTACAAAAGTAGATAATTCTCTTCTCATTTGGGGCATCTTGAAAACTGATCTTATGTTTCTAACAGTACTAATATAACATTTAATAAAGCACTTTCTGGTATTTCAAATGGTTACACAAATAGTTAATTGTTTTTATATCAGAGTGGCATAGTTCATAAAAAAAAACAATATATAACAAAATAAATACATAAATAACAGTTTAAAAAAATTCAAGATGGTGCATGACAAATAAAATGATTAGATCTATTTATCTGAAAAAGCTATAATGTTCTCATTAATCTACATGCATTCAACAACTGTAAATTAACTTTTAACTAACGGCTAGATTTAGAGTTTTGTCGGTAACGCCCCGCGTAGCTAACACTGGCTTTTTTTTTCCTGCACCTTTTAAATACCGCTGGTATTTAGAGTTCACAGAAGGGCTGCGTTAGGCTCCAAAAAAAGGAGCGTAGAGCATAATTTACCGCCACTGCAACTCTCAATACCAGCGGTGCTTACGGACGCGGCCAGCTTCAAAAACGTGCTCGTACACGATTCCCCCATAGGAAACAATGGGGCAGTTTGGGCCGAAAAAAAACCTAACACCTGCAAAAAAGCAGCGTTCAGCTCCTAACGCAGCCCCATTGTTTCCTATGGGGAAACACTTCCTAAGTCTGCACCTAACACCCTAACATGTACCCCGAGTCTAAACACCCCTAACCTTACACTTATTAACCTCTAATCTGCCACCCCCGCTATCGCTGACACCTGCATATTTTTTTTAACCCCTAATCTGCCGCTCCGTACACCGTCGCAACCTACATTATCCCTAATCTGCTGCCCCTAACACCGCCGACCCCTATATTATATTTATTAACCCCTAATCTGCCGCCCCCAACGTCGCCTCCACCTACCTACAATTATTAACCCCTAATCTGCCGACCGGACCTCACCGCTACTCTAATAAATGTATTAACCCCTAAAGCTAAGTCTAACCCAGCCAATCAGATTCAAGTTCAATCCGATTGGCTAATTGGATCAGCCAATCAGATTGAGCTCGCATTTTATTGGCTGATCGAAACAGCCACTAGAATGCGAGCTCAATCTGATTGGCTGATTGGATCAGCCAATCGGATTGAACTTGAATCCGATTGGCTGATTCCATCAGCCAATCAGAATTTTTCTACCTTAATTCCGATTGGCTGATAGAATCCTATCAGCCAATCGGAATTCGAGGGACGCCATCTTGGATGACGTCCCTTAAAGGAACCGTCATTCTGTGTTAGGACGTCGGAAGAAGAGGATGGATCCACGCCAGAGGTCTTGAAGATGGAGCCGCTCATCAACGGATGGAAGAAGATAGAAGATGCCGCTTGGATGAAGATGTCTACCAGTCCGGATCTCCTCTTCTGCCCGGATAGGATGAAGACTTCAGCCCCGATGATGGACCTCTTCAGCCGCTGCTTGGATCAAGACTTCAGCCGGAGGATGGACGTCTTCAGCCCCCGCTTGGGCTTGGATGAAGACTTCGGAGCCTGGACCGATCGGTGATACCCGGCGTGGTGAAGATAAGGTAGGAAGATCTTCAGGGGCTTAGTGTTAGGTTTATTTAAGGGGGGTTTGGGTTAGATTAGGGGTATGTGGGTGGTGGGTTTTAATGTTGGGGGGGTATTGTATGTTTTTTTTTTACAGGCAAAAGAGCTGAATTCCTTGGGGCATGCCCCGCAAAAGGCCATTTTAAGGGCTGGTAAGGTAAAAGAGCTTTTCTATTTGTATTTTAGAATAGGGTAGGGCATTTTTTTTATTTTGGGGGGCTTTGTTATTTTATTAGGGGGCTTAGAGTAGGTGTAATTAGCTTAAAATTGTTGTAATATTTTTATAATGTTTGTAAATATTTTTTTATTTTTTGTAACTTAGTTCTTTTTTTTATTTTTTGTACTTTAGTTAGTTTATTTAATTGTATTATTTGTAGGTATTTTATTTAATTAATTAATTTATTGATAGTGTAGTGTTAGGTTTAATTGTAGATAATTGTAGGTATTTTATTTAATTAATTTATTGATAGTGTAGTGTTAGGTTTAATTGTAACTTAGGTTAGGATTTATTTTACAAGTAATTTTGTAATTATTTTAACTAGGTAACTATTAAATAGTTCTTAACTATTTAATAGCTATTGTACCTGGTTAAAATAAATGCAAAGTTGCCTGTAAAATAAATATTAATCCTAAAATAGCTACAGTATAATTATAATTTATATTGTAGCTATATTAGGATTTATTTTACAGGTAAGTATTTAGCTTTAAATAGGAATAATTTATTTAATAAGAGTTAATTTAGATTTAAATTATATTTAACTTAGGGGGGTGTTAGTGTTAGGGTTAGACTTAGCTTTAGGGGTTAATACATTTATTAGAGTAGCGGTGAGGTCCGGTCGGCAGATTAGGGGTTAATAATTGTAGGCAGGTGGAGGCGACGTTGGGGGTGGCAGATTAGGGGTTAATAAATATAATATAGGGGTCGGCGGTGTTAGGGGCAGCAGATTAGGGGTACATAGGGATAACATAGGTGGCGGCGGTGTGCGGTCGGCAGATTAGAGGTTAAAAAATTTTAATAGAGTGGCGGCGATGTGGGGGGACCTCGGTTTAGGGGTACATAGGTAGTTTATGGGTGTAAGTGTACTTTAGAGCACAGTAGTTAAGAGCTTTATGAACCGGCGTTAGCCCAGAAAGCTCTTAACTCCTGGCTTTTTGCTGCGGCTGGAGTTTTGTCGTTAGATTTCTAATGCTCACTTCAGCCACGACTCTAAATACCAGCGTTAGAAAGATCCCATTGAAAAGATAGGATACGCAATTGACGTAAGGGGATCTGCGGTATGGAAAAGTCGCGGCTGCAAAGTGAGCGTTAGACCCTTTCCTGACTGACTCTAAATACCAGCGGTAACCCAAAACCAGCGTTAGGAGCTTCTAACGCTGGTTTTGACAGCTGACGCCAAACTCTAAATCTAGCCGTAAGTCTGGTTTATTCTTCTCTGGATATACCTATAGGGTGGTCATTTTCATATTACAAGCATATTTTCTAAAGGAATGTCAACACCTTTAGTATAAAAATGTATGTCTGGAAACAATATTCCTAATACATTTTACAACAGTTCCTTTGGAAGATATGCTTTAAACAATAACCTCAGTGGAATATGGAGCATGGATAAGCCAGACAACTGTCAGTGATAGTGGCTATAGTCTTATTAATTATTAAAAGAGTTAAAACAATGAAACATTTAATTGTAATTAAATGTTTTCATTTATTCTCTTTTGGGCATAGCAAAATACTAGCATGCTGTAGTGTAAACCATAAAAAGCACAATTACATTGGTAAACTTAAAACATTGTCTTTAATGGAAAGATGTTGAGTTGTGTCCAGCAATGTGGCTCCTGCGTAGACTACATTACTGTGATAAGTTCCATAGCTTCCCTGCCTATGGTGTCTAGCGGACTGATTCAGTGAATGGGCATTTAAAGGTTTTAATGTAATCTAAAACTTAAATAGTGTACATTGCTTTTTGATGAAAATAATACAGAATTTTAGGGGCTTTTGAACAATCTTTAATAGACGTTTAAAGGAAGTACAGATCCCTTCTACTCTGAAAAAGCTTTTCTTATTTCAACAGTTTATAACCCCCCAATAACACATTGGGTGAGATTACATATGTGGCGTAAGTTTCAATGGGTGAATCAAATAACACCGCGCCTCAAGATGATATACTGCCATAAGTCGGAAAAACTGGCAAGGTTCAGAAATGTGCGCAACTGCACATTTCTAGCATCACCTGTAACTTACACCATTTGTACGCGTAACTAAAATCAGCGATCCCCCTATATCGCAATCACTATTAAAATGCATAAACCCCTAAACCGCCATCCCCCCACAACGTAAACCACTATATAAACGTATTAACCCTTAAACCGCCAACCCCTCACAATGCAAAGTATCTAATTAAACTATTAACCCCTAATCTGTCAACCCCCCAAAATGCAAAGTATCTAAATAAACTATTAACCCCCTAATACGCCAACCCTTCACAACGCGATGTATTAACCTAATAACTAAGCCCCCTAACCTAACAACCCTTAACTTAACCCCAGTTAAAATACACTGAAATAAATTAAAAAGATAATAACTACCTTAAAAATAATAAAAGATTACTAAAATAAAAAAAAATAACATTACAAAAAATAAAAAAACTGACATTACAAAAAATAAACTAAATTATCCAAAATAAAAAAACATTCATATTCTAATACCCCCGTTAAAACAACACCCCAAAATAAAAAACTCCCCTAATCTATAAATAAACTTCCAATAGCCCTTAAAGGGGCCTTTTTTAGGGCATTGTCCTAAAGTTAACAGCTCTTTTGCAAAACAAATTAACAAAGTACTCCCTAACATTACAACCCCCCACCCCCCAAAATAAAAAAAAATAATAAAAAAAACTAATCTACCCATTGCCCCAAAAAGGGCATTTGTATGGGCATTGCCCTTAAAAGGGCATTCAGCTATTTTTCAGCCCATAAAAAATAAAATAACCGTAATCTAAAAAAAAATAAACTAAAGTACAAAAAATAAAAAAGAACTAAGTTACAAAAAATAAAAAAATATTTACAAACATTAGAAAAATATTAGAACAATTTTAAACTAATTACACCTACTCTAAGCCCCCTAATAAAATAACAAAGCCCCCCAAAATAAAAAAATGCCCTACCCTATTCTAAAATGAAAATAGAAAAGCTCTTTTACCTTATCAGCCCTGAAAAGGGCCCTTTGCGGGGCATGCCCCAAAGAATTCAGCTCTTTTGCCTGTAAAAAAAAAACATACAATACCCCCCCCCCAACATTACAACCCACCACCCACATACCCCTAATCTAACCCAAACCCCCCTTAAATAAACCTAACACTAAGCCCCTGAAGATCTCCCTACATTGTCTTCACCACACCGGGTCCCGATCTCTCCAGAAGAGCCTCCGAAATCTTCATCCAAGCCCAAGTGGGGCTGAAGAGTGACGTCCATCCTCCGGCTGAAGTCTGGATCCAAGCAGCGGCTGAAGAAATCCATCATTGGGCTGAAGTCTTGATCCAAGCGGGCGCTGAAGAAGTCCATCATCGGGATGAAGTCTTCTATGAAGCGGCATCTTCAATCTTCTTTCTTCCGGAGCCATCATCTTCCAGCCAACGCGGATCCATCCTCTTCTACCGACGCCTACTCGCCGAATGGCGGTTCCTTTAAATGACGTCATCCAAGATGGCGTCCGTCGAATTCCGATTGGCTGATATGATTCTATCAGCCAATCGGAATTAAGGTAGGAAAATTCTGATTGGCTGATGGAATCAGCCAATCAGATTCAAGTTCAATCCGATTGGCTGATCCAATCAGCCAATCAGATTGAGATCGCATTCTATTGGCTGTTCCGATCAGCCAATAGAATGCGAGCTCAATCTGATTGGCTAATCGGATCAGCCAATCGGATTGAACTTGAATCTGATTGGCTGATTCCATCAGCCAATCAGAATTTTCCTACCTTAATTCCGATTGGCTGATAGAATCCTATCAGCCAATCGGAATTCGAGGGACGCCATCTTGGATGACGTCCCTTAAAGGAACCGTCATTCATCGGGAAGTCGTCGGTGAAGATGGATGGATCCGCGCTGGAGGTCTTGAAGATCAGCCGGTCGTCATCGGATGGAAGAACATAGAAGATGCGGCTTGGATGAAGATGTTTGCCGGTCCGGCTGTCCTCTTCTGCCCGCTTGGATCAAGACTTCAGCCGGAGGATGGACGTCACTCTTCAGCCCCCGCTTGGGCTTGGATCAAGATTTCGGAGGCTTGGATCAAGACTTCGGTGGACGGATCGGTGAACCTGGCATGGTGAAGATAAGGTAGGAAGATCTTCAGGGGCTTAGTGTTAGGTTTATTTAAGGGGGGTTTGGGTTAGATTAGGGGTATGTGGGTGGTGGGTTGTAATGTTGGGGGGGGGATTGTATTTTTTTTTTTACAGGCAAAAGAGCTGAATTCTTTGGGGCATGCCCCGCAAATGGCCCTTTTCAGGGCTGGTAAGGTAAAAGAGCTTTGAACTTTTTAAATTTAGAATAGGGTAGGGCATTTTTTTATTTTGGGGGTCTTTGTTATTTTATTAGGGGGCTTAGAGTAGGTGTAATTAGTTTAAAATTGTTGTAATATTTTTCTAATGTTTGTAAATATTTTTTTATTTTTTGTAACTTAGTTCTTTTTTATTTTTTGTACTTTAGTTAGTTTATTTAATTGTAGTTATTTGTAGGTATTGTATTTAATTAATTTATTGATAGTGTAGTGTTAGGTTTAATTGTAGGTAATTGTAGGTAGTTTATTTAATTTATTTATTGCTAGTGTAGTGTTAGGTTTAATTGTAACTTAGGTTAGGATTTATTTTACAGGTAGTTTTGTAATTATTTTAACTATTTTAGCTATTAAATAGTTATTAACTATTTAATAGCTATTTACCTGGTTAAAATAATTACAAAGTTGCCTGTAAAATAAATATTAATCCTAAAATAGCTACAACATAATTATTATTTATATTGTAGCTATATTAGGATTTATTTTACAGGTAAGTATTTAGCTTTAAATAGGAATAATTTATATAATAAGAGTTAATTTATTTCGTTAGATTTAAATTATATTTAATTTAGGGGGGTGTTAGTGTTAGGGTTAGACTTAGCTTTAGGGGTTAATCCATTTATTAGAGTAGCGGCGAGATCCGGTCGGCAGATTAGGGGTTAATTATTGTAGGTAGCTGGCGGCGACATTGTGGGGGGCAGATTAGGGGTTAATACATATAATATAGGGGTCGGCGGTGTTAGGGGCAGCAGATTAGGGGTACATAGGTATAATGTAGGTTGCGGCGGTGTACGGAGCGGCAGATTAGGGGTTAATAATAATATGCAGGGGTCAGCGATAGCAGGGGTGGCAGATTAGGGGTTAATAAATATAATATAGGGGTCGGCGGTGTTAGGGGCAGCAGATTAGGGGTACATAGGTATAATGTAGGTTGGGGCGGTGTACGGAGCGGCAGATTAGGGGTTAATAGTATAATGCAGGTGTCAGCGATAGCGGGGGCGGCAGATTAGGGGTTAATAAGTGTAAGGTTAGGGGTGTTTAGACTCGGGGTACATGTTAGGGTGTTAGGTGCAGACGTAGGAAGTGTTTCCCCATAGAAAACAATGGGGCTGCGTTAGGAGCTGAACACTGCTTTTTTGCAGGTGTTAGGTTTTTTTTCAACTCAAACTGCCCCATTGTTTTCTATGGGGGAATCGTGCATGAGCACGTTTTTGAAGCTGGCCGCGTCCGTAAGCAACGCTGGTATTTAGAGTTGCAGTGGTGGTAAATATGCTCTACGCTCCCTTTTTTGGAGCCTAACGCAGCCCTTCTGTGAACTCTAAATACCAGCGGTATTTAAAAGGTGCGGGGAAAAAAAAGCACGCGTAGCTAACGCACCCCTTTGGCCGCAGAACGCTAAATGTAGCCGTAAGTTTGTTATTTTTCACAATTTAGTGTTTGCTTTTTTTTTGTAATGTAGTGTTTTTTTATTTTTTGTAATTGAGTATTTTTTATTTTTTGTAACTGTAAATTTACTTTTTTTAAGGTGTAACTTAGTTTATTTAATTTGTTGTTATTTTAATTTTAGTATAATAGTAATGTTAGTTTAATATATAGTTTAAACTTAGTTTTTTTTATTTCACAGGTAAGTTTTTATTTATTTTAGGATAAGGATATTGTAATTTTAATATAAAGTTAGGGGTTTGTTAGGTTTAGGAGTTAATAGTTTAATTTAGTTTTTTTGTGATGTGGGGGTTTTGGCGGTTTAGGGGTTAATAGTCTGCACTAATTGGCTAAACTGCATGTCCGTCAAAAACACTGAGATAAGGGGGCAGTCTGCAGAGACTTAGATACAAGATAATCACATAAAACATATATTAACCCTTTGGCTGCTAAGCCATTTCCCACCTAGGTGTTTAGCTGGTTTTTAGCTTTTTGTTGCAGTTCACGTTTAAACACTTTTAGAAGTAAAGTTTGTATGAATAAACTATACAAACTATATATTGTTTTTTTCGGCAGACCTAGCAGATTCCAAATATACCATTATTTTATGTGTATGTCTCAACAAGTTTTAAAAATAAAGCCTAAAATATGAAAAAGTTTATTTTTTTACTCCACAATCAATAAAAATTAGTTTGTAATTTTATTTCTCTAAACTCTATCATCAAAACCTGTGTTGCTAAATATGTGCAGTAGGTAACCTGTCTAAAATAAGCAGAACTTGAGAACATTTCACTGTGTTTTTCTACTGTTTTATTGCCGACATGTCAATTTTATAGATCTTAACAAAAAGTATCTTTAAATTTAATGTATTGTTGCCAGAAATTAAACAGCTTTAGCTGCCTTGGAAGTTAAGATATGACAACAAAACTATATATTTTTGGAAACTACACCCCCAGCTGCATCAAATGAGGTCTTATTTGTATTTGTATCACATATCTAAAGATAGAATATGGACAGCGGCCGGGATGAAGATGGAAGATGGACCCGCAATGGATGAAGATGGAGCGCCACCCATCATCATTGGTGAGTACAAATTTTGGGGTTAGACTTAGGTTTTTTTTATTTTTTTGGGGTGTTTTTTTTAAGATTTTTTATTTCTTTTGGGCAAAAAAAGAGCTGAATACCCATCCAAATGCCCTTTTCAGGGTATTGGGAAGTGTAGTTTTTGTAGTTAGGATTTTTTTATTTTGCGGGGTTGCAGGGGTTAAAAATGTTAGGGGGATTTTTTTATTTATGCAAAAGAGCTGTTTGCTTTAGGGCAATGCCCTACAAAAGACCGCTTTAAGGGCTATTGGCAGTGTATTTGTAAAATAGTTTTTTTTGGGGGGGTTGTTTTTTTTTAAGGGGTATTAGAATAGGAATATTTTTTTTTTGTAATTTAATTTGTTAATTTTTTTGTATGGGTAGGTTTTGTTATTTATTGTAATGGCAGGTTGTTATTTTTGTAAATGTAGTTTTTTTTTGTTAAAATAAGTTTTATTTATTTTAAGGTAGTTAGTATAGCTTTTATTTAATTTATGGGTATCGGTTTAATTGGGGTTAAGTTAAGGGGTGTTAGGTTAGGGGTTTTAGTTGTTAGTTTATTACTGTGCGTTGTGGGGCGATGGCGGGTTAGGGGTTAATAGTTTTAATTATTGTTTGTGTTATGGGGCATGACTGTTCAGGGGTTAATAGTTTATTTATATACTTTGGGATGTGGGGGATGGCGGTTTAGGGGGTTTATAGTTTTTTTACTGTATGTACTTTGTGATGTGGGGGATGGTGGTTTAGGGGTTAATAGTTTATTTATGTAGATTGCGATGTGAGGGGATGGTGGTTTAGTGGTTAATAGTTTTATTTATCGTTTGCGTTGTGAGGTGATGGCGGATAAGGGGTTATTAGACTAGGGGCTTATGGAAGTGTGTTATTTTTTTTTCTTTCGCTTTTTTGTCGTTTTCACGAGTAGGGGATTTTCAACTTTTTTTCTCCATTGATTTCTATGGGAGAACACATGCACGCGCATGCCAGAACTCCGCTAGCAATGTTTGCGCTTCTCTGGCTACCGCTAGAGAAACAACATATTTTTTTCAACTTGTAATATGATCGGATCCCAAGCTAACGGTAAATTTAGAATTACTGTACGACTTGTAATCTCGCCCTGAATGTGGACTAGATGTGACCTGATGTCCCTTCCTCCCTATATATCTGGAGGCTGGATGACTCCCTAGTCACTTATCTTTCCATATGGTACCATAAATCCAATAGAGAGTTATTATGATTTAAACAGTAGAACTACAAATATAACTAACAAGTGGAAGGTTCATAAATGTGTATTGTGCAGAGAATACATAAAACAGAAAGAACAATGTCAAAAGCAATTTACCATAATGGTTGATGCCCTGCTTGATAGTTACCACCCTTTAACCTTAAACTTAACCTAACAAACTTATAAATAAATAAACACACACAGACTCAGAGCTGGGTATAAAACCATATCATGGTTGCATTTATTTAACTTGATTAAATAAACCATTTCAACTTCTAAAGTGGCAATATCAACTTGTGGAGGCATTCGAGGCCTAGGAAATTAACTCCATACAGCCAGAGGTCACGGCCAAAGATATCTGGAATTGATGACGTAAAGGGGAGCCAAAAATGAGCTCCGCCCCATTCCTTGATAGTCCCCGATGCCCTAAAGGATCTCCAGCCAGCAGGCCCGCGGGGTACCCCCAGAGCACGTCCTGGGGTCATCGCCCGGCCCATTAGCTCGGCTGCTACCCCCACAGCCCCTGTACTTCTGCTTATGGCCATGACCTCACGCCACAAGAGACAACTTTACCTGTAAAGGCAGCCTCTTGCCGCCAACCTAAATATGGGTAACTAACCCCTTTTTGAGGTCCGCCAAGAAGATCCGCAAGCCTTCATCCGAGAGGTGTACCCCATTCGGTCGTTACAATTGCTTTTTATCAGCGGAGATCTGCTCATGGCGGACCACAAAACCCCCTGCGGCCATGACAGCTTTATCTAACTCCCTGTTAACTTTCTTCCTCACCCTATAGGCAGTTTTGGGCGTCTAGATATTCCTCCATTTAAGACGGGGGATAATATTGGACAACCCTAACCTCACCCCAGGGAAGATGGTGCAAATCCAATGCATGTCAGACCTCATGTTGTTGATTAGGTCTAACGCCGCCGCTGACCCTAGATCGTTCCCCTCCATATGGAGCAAGATTACGTGGGGTTGACCCCCACCTGCGTTTGGCGTCCTGAAGGAGGGTTGGCAAGCCATTCCACAGCAACCCTCTATGACCCAGCCATCTAACAGATGCTCTTGACGCTGGCAGTCCCAGTTGTTGACCGTCTGGAAGGGATAGTGCCCTTAAAGCAGCCCTGTGGATGTAGGAGTGTCCCACTACCCACACCCACGAGGGGCTCTTGCCAAGACCTACAACACAACAAAGCTGTTAACACATAAACCAAACGATTGCCCCCACCTTCCTGTTGCGTCCAATGCCAACCCAATTTGTTAGTGTCCCTTCTACAATGGTGGAAGGACGTAAAGTTTATATTTCTGTAATTTCCATCTACCCAGATTTTTTATTAGTTCAGGGCTCCACCCCAGTGCAGCAGCGCTAGTAGTGACTCTGATCCTGAATGAGTACGGTGTAATTCGACAATCGACACCCCTTCAGGTTAGACACGCCCACAGCTTTGCGTAAGACTGCGGCAAACTGAAAGATTGGACTTGTCCTTGTGCACCAGAAATTGATTGCAGAGGCTGGACGGATCGCCATGAATGCTTGTGAAAGTGTCACTGGGCACAGAACGAGAGTCGAGGCACCCAGGGTTGTCCAGATGCCTCTGGCTTCCAATCCGTCTTAGAGCGAGGAATATATATTAGCACTTTATCCCCCGTCCATCTTATGTGATGAACCTGAATGCCAGTGTTCCGTGCTTGTTTAGAAGCAGCCACTAGCTCCCCCGGTCACAATACCCCGAAAAATGCCAATGTGAATGCACAACTAAACATTAACCTCTCATATTCCCCCCGGACAAATTTCATGCAAGGCTGTCAGTAGCACCTCAAGCCTGTTTAAAGTGACAGGTTCACGGCCATTGCGCCGTCTGAACTCCGTCCTACCCCAGCCTTTCAAAATCTGGCAAATCATGAACCCTTTGGTGATGTTAGGGTAGCCCAGTAAGCTACAGAAAAATGATATGGCTGTTAACCTGCCGCATACCACCGCTTTCTTGACCCCTTGGTGTCTAAGGCTGGCCATCCATTGCAATAATATTACCTGATAGCCCTTACCTCCTAAGGCCTTATGCACCTCAAGGAACCTAGTCTACTCGCTCCAATGCCTAGTATACGTTTGCTAAGTGGATGGCACCAATGAAGCCTGAATTAATGGAAAGAGGGTTGGTCCTGCCCCGCCAACTGCCAAAGAGAGGATGGACAAGGTAACCCGACATCCCTGGCCAACGGCACCAGTCTCCTAAAAATATCCCATTGGAATCTAGACAAGGCATCAGCCAAAGTGTTATTCACCCCCGGGACGTGTCCGCAGCAAATTGAATGTTAAATTGCAAACACCGCAACACCAAGTGACGCATATAGCGTACCACTATTGGTGAAGAGGCCGATAGCTTGTTAATGGAAAACACGACACTGGCGTTATCCGTCCAGAAAACTATGAACCTATTCCCCAGTAGCGGAACCCACAACTCAATGGCCACCACTATGGGGAAAATTCCAACAGTGTCAAGTTCCATGTGAGACCCGTCTCATGCCAGAACAAAGGTCAGGCCTCCGTGCTCCATTCCCTGTCCAGGTATGCCCCTTACCCTGAAGAGCCCACTGCATCTCTGAACAGGTGCATAACTTGGCTGGGCACTGGTGGCTTCCGCCATAGCAGAGACCCATTGAATCCTGCCAAAAAGGTCTCCCATATACCCAGGTCCTCCTTCATCTCGCCGGATACCACAAAATATCTCCCCCTATGTTTTCCAGATAGCGGCGCCTCAAGCCACCAATTGAGTACCCTGCCCATAGGAATGATCTTGCACGCAAAATTAAGGAGTTCCAGCACCGATTGCAATTCCTTAATGCTAGGACGGTGTGAGGCTGCCAAGTTCCTCACAGCCGTCAGCATGCATTGTACTTTATCATCCGGGAGACGACAACACCGTGCCATGGTGTCAATCTCTATCCCCAGGAATGTTAATTTTGTGCATGGACCTTCCATTTTGTCCTCCACCAATGGAACCCGAATTCAGACATTTTAGTGCACATGACCCCCATTAAAGGGACAGTCAAGTAAAAAAAAAACTTTCATGGGAATGTAATTTTAAACAACTTTCCAATTTACTTTTATTACCAATTTTGCTTTGTTCTCTTGGTATTCTTAGTTGAAAGCTAAACCTAGGAGGTTCATATGCTAGTTTCTTAGACCTTGAAGGCCACCTCTAATCTGAAAGCATTTTGACAGTTTTTCACCACTGTAGGGCATTAGTTCATGTGTTTCACATAGATAAAATTGAGCTCAGGCACGTGAAGCTCCTAGGAGCCAGCACTGATTGGCTAAAAATGCATATCTGTCAAAAGAACTGAAATAAGGGGGCAGTTTGCAGAGGCTTAGAAACAAGGTAATCACAGAGGTAAAATGTATATTATTATAACTGTGTTGGTTATGCAAAACTGGGGAATGGGTAATAAAGGGATAATCTACATTTTTAAACAAAAAAATTCTGGTGTTTACTGTCCCTTTAAACTCTCGCATTCCAACGAGTCTGCGCTCCCCACCACCAGGAAATCATCCAGGTAATGAGCTATCATGCCCCCTCTCACCGCCGTAATAACCACCCAGTGCAAGAATGTACTAAAGGATTCAAAATATGCGCACGAGATGGAGCAGCCCATCGGAAGACACCTGTCAATGTAGTAGCACCGCCTACCTTGCACCCCATCAACCCAAACAAATCTGGGTGAATAGGTAGCAGTCAAAAGGCTGATTCCATGTCCAGCTTGGCCATCAATGCTCCCTGAACCGCTGACCAGACGAGGGCCAATGCGTGGTCAAACGTCTGGTACCGCACCAAACTAAGTTCCGGGTCTATTGCGTCATTCACTGACCCACCCTTCGGGTAGGAAAGGTGCTGAATGAGGCGGAATTTCCCGGGCTCTTTCTTTGGGACCACCCCTAGGGGTGATACCACCAAAGAAGGTGATGGGGGAACCTTAAAAGGACCCACGAACCTACCCATGGCCAGCTCCTTGTCAACTTTTTCCCGAACAGCTTCAGGGAATTCATAGGCCAATTGAAGGTTCCTGTGGGTCGGAGACCCTTTCACCACCCCTTAGACAGGAATTCTAAACCCCTCCTGAATACCCTCCAGTAACAACTTTGCCGTATCCCTGTCCGGGTAGAAATCTATCAGCCAATCGGTATCTAAGGGACGCCATCTTGGATGACAACATTTAAAGGGAAACCTCATTCGGAAGAAGACATCGATTGAAGAGGATGCTCCACGCCGGATGTCTTGAAGATGGACCAGCTCCATGCTGGATGGATGAAGATAGAAGATACCATCTGGATGAAGACTTCTGCATGGTTGGATGAAGACTTCTGCCGCTTCATTGAGGATGGATGTCGGGTCTTCAAAAACTGTAAGTGGATCTTCGGGGGTTAGTGTTAGGCTTTTTTAAGGGTTTATTGGGTGGGTTTTATTTTTAGATTAGGGGTTTGGGCACCGAAAAAGAGCTAAATACCCTTTTAAGGGCAATGCCCATCCAAATGCCCTTTTCAGGGCAATGGGGAGCTTAGGTTTTTTAGTTAGGATTTTATTTGGGGGGGTTGGTTGTGTGGGTGGTGGGTTTTACTGTTGGGGGTTGTTTTTATTTTATTTTACAGGTAAAAGAGCTGATTTCTTTGGGGCAATGACCCGCAAAAGGCCGTTTTAAGGGCAATTGGTAGCTTAGTTTAGGCTAGGCGGGTTTATTTTAGGGGGCTTTTTTTATTTTGATAGGGCTATTAGATTAGGTGAAAATATGAAAAAGTTTGGAGCCGCAGTAAAAACAGTATAAGCTTTATTTCCATTAGTTAAAACAGGAACATAACATGTAGTAATAGACAAACATGCCCTTAGTTGATAGAACAGCTCACATATTTCGGCTTCCTAGCCGAACTCATAGCTCTCAGAGAGCTATGAGTACGGCTAGGAAGCCGAAACGTGTGAGCTGTTCTATTAACTAAGGGCATGTTTGTCTATTACTACATGTTATGTTCCTGTTTTAACTAATGGAAATAAAGCTTATACTGTTTTTACTGCGGCTCCCAACTTTTTCATATTTTCACATTGGGCCGTTTCTGGAGCAAGCAGTATTCACCCCGGCAGGTAATTACAAGCTTGGCTAAGGAAGGCACTAACTTTGCAACAAAGTATTGAAGTGAGTACGGAGAACGGAAGTATCTTACTCCCCGCAGGTCGGCACAGCACGATGATGTCATGCTCCTGAGCCAAAGCGTGTGAGAGGTTTTTGGCGTCCGGATCGAGAGGCTTGTGGGAGCGTTGAGGCTCCAAGCGTAGATTCTGGACTGATAGTTGCCCAGGAGAGGGGTCTCTCGAACAACAGCTCCACACCAGGCGATCTCATCATAGAGCCGTGAAGAGGGGGGTAAGTACTACATCTGAGACACTAATTGCCTAGAAATATTTGCTAACAGCAGTGCTGACACAGAAGGGTTATTCCCTACCATTGGGGATTATTTACTTCTATTAGATTAGGTGTAAATAGTTTAAATATCTGATATTTTTTTATTTTGTGTAATTTAGTGGGGGGTTTTTGTAATTTAGTTAATTGTATTTAATGAATGTAATTTATTTAATTGTAGTATAAGGTTAGGTGTTAGTGTAAAACAGGTTAGGTTTTATTTTACAGGTAAATGTGTATTTATTTTAACTATGTAGTTAGTAAATAGTTAATAACTATTTAGTAACTATTCTACCTAGTTAAAATAAATACAAACTTGCCTGTGAAATAAAAATAAAACCTAAGATAGCTACAATGTAACTATTATTTATATTGTAGCTATCTTAGGGTTTATTTTATAGGTAAGTATTTAGTTTTAAATAGGAATTATTTAGTTATTAATAGTAGGTTTTATTTAGATTTATTTTAATTACATTAAAGTTAGTGGGTGTTAGGGTTAGACTTAGGTTTAGGGGTTAATACATTTAGTACAGTGGCGGCGGCGTTGGGGATGGCAGATTAGGGGTTAATAAGTGTAGGTAGGCTGTGGCGACATTGGGGGCGGGAGATTAGGGGTTCATAACATTATGTAGGTGTCAGCGATGTTGGGGACAGCAGATTAGGGGTTAATAAGTATAATGTAGTTGTCGGCGATGTTGGGGGCGGCAGATTAGGGGTTAATAAGTGTAGGTAGGTTGCGGCGACATTGGGGGCGGGAGATTAGGGGTTAATAATATTATGAAGGTGTCTGCGATGTTGGGGGCAGCAGATTAGGGATTAATAAGTATAATGTAGGTGTCAGCGATGTCGGGGGTGGCAGATTAGGGGTTAATAAGTATAATGTAGGTGTCGGTGATGTCGGGCAGCAGATTAGGGGTTAATAAGTGTAAGATTAGGGGTGTTTAGATTCGGGGTTCATGTTAGGGTGTTAGGTGTAAACATAAATTTTGTTTCCCCATAGGAATCAATGGGGCTGCGTTACGGAGCTTTACGCTCTTTTATTGCAGGTGTTAGACTTTTTTTCAGCCGGCTCTCCCCATTGATGTCTATGGGGAAATCGTGCACGAGCACGTAAAACCAGCTTACTGCAATTTATCGCAGCGCTGGTATTGGAGTGCGGTATGGAGCTCAATTTTGCTCTATGCTCACTTCTTGCCTGCTAACGCCGGGTTTTTGTAAACCTGTAATACCAGCGCTGTAGGTAAGTGAGCGGTGACAATAATTTGCAAGTTAGCACCGCACCGCTCATACCGCAAAACTTGTAATCTAGCCATTTATGTTTTATATATATGACCGAAAACATAGATATGAACACATGGATAGCACTTTCTCAATAGTGCTTAAGCTAAAAGAGACTGTTAATAAGATGCTATGTAAGATTTAAAACACTAGCTGCACCAAACTTGGGACCAAGCCTGGTTGCCCTTTGTTATTTTATTATGATATAACTTCTAAAGAAGGATTCAGGGAAAGGGGAATAATTAGGACATTCAGAGCATAAATATAACTAGTTGCTTCATATTTGTACTTTGAGCAGACACTACAATTGATTGTATAAATGTTATAAGGGCTCCATCTAGTGGCTGAAATTGAGAATTTATCAGCTTTATAACTACAGAGGTATAACTGGTTTCACAGACTAAGGGGTTGATTTAACAACTGTCGGACGGACATGATACGCTGTAGGCATTTAACATTGCACAAACATTTCTAGTGAAATGCTTGTGCGATGCTGTCCCCTGCACATTTGCGGTCAATTGGCCGCTAGCAGGGGGTGTCAATCATCCCAATCGTTTCTGATCGGAATGATTGCTGTCCGCCACCTCAGAGGTGGCAGATGAGTTAAGGGGCAGCGGTCTTACAACTGCTGCTTCTTAACTTAAGTTTCAGGCGGACCTAAAACTTCGGGGGTAGATTACAGCATCCACTGCTTGATAAATGTACCCCTAAGGGCTAAATTACAAGTGGTGCAGTATATATATTTTTTCACAATCGTGAAAACTCCGCTTCAGTTAAGTTTTTTATGCTAGTTGGGTTGAGTTTATATTACAATCTAAAAAAACGTATTTTGCTCTAGAGGTAAACCGATTAGCACAAAAAACCTAACTTCATTTTTTGCCTGCCCGTGCATGTATTCCCCCTTAGAAATCAATGGAGAAAAAAAAGTTTTAAAAAACCTCACACCCATCGCACAAACAACATAGCATATTCGCATTAGCAAATGTCAAATATTTACAGTAAATATATAGTTAAAATCTTTATTAAATATGAATATTGCATAAATATGTTTTATCTTGTTTTCATCTACTTAATGGCAAAGGGCTCTAATGCACTTATATATATGTCTATATGTGTGAACATATATATTAATGTTTTATATGTGTATATATGACTGTAAATACATATATACACATAAAAATACATTAATATTTATGTATACACATATATATATATATATATATATATATATATATATATATACAAGTGGATATAAAAAGTCTACACACCCCTGTTAAAATGTCAGGTTTCTGTGCTGTAAAAAAATGAGACAAAGATAAATCATTTCAGAACTTTTCCCACCTTTTAATGTGACCTTTAAACTGTACAACTCAATTGAAAAACAAATGGAAATCTTTTAGGTGGAGGGAAGTAAACAAAAAAAAACGAAAATAATGTGGTTGCATAAGTGTGCACACCCTCTTATAACTGGGGATGTAGCCGTGTTTAGAATTAAGCAATCCCATTCAAAATCATGTTAAATAGGAGTCAGCCTACACCTGCCATCATTTAAAGTGCCTCTGATTAACCCCAAATAAAGTTCAGCTGTTCTAGTAGGTCTTTCCTGACATTTTCTTAGTCGCATCCTACAGCAAAAGCCATGGTCCGCAGAAAGCTTCTAAGGCATCAGAGGAATCTCATTGTTAAAAGGTATCAGTCAGGAGAAGGGTACAAAAGAATTTCCAAGGCATTAGATATACCATGGAACACAGTGATGACTGTCATCATCAAGTGGAGAAAATATGGCGCAACAGTGACATTACCAAGAACTGGATGCCCCTCCAAAATTGATGAAAAGATGAGACGAAAACTGCTCTGGGAGGCTGCCAAGAGGCCTACAGCAACATTAAAGGAGCTGCAAGAATATCTGGCAAGTACTGGCTGTGTGGTACATGTGACAACAATTTCCCTTATTTTTCATATGTCTGGGCTATGAGGTAGAGTGGCAAGATGGAAGCCTTTTCTTATGAAGAAAAACATCCAAGCCCAGCTAAATTTAGCAAAATCACATCTGAAGTATCCCAAAAGCATGTGAGAAAAGGTGTTATGGTGTGATGAAACCAAGGTTGAACTTTTTGGCAATAATTCCAAAAGATATGTTTGGCGCAAAAACAACACTGCATATCACCAAAAAGAACACCATACCCACAGTGTAGCATGGTGGTGGTAGCATCATACTTTGGGTCTGTTTTCCTTCAGCTGGAACTGGGGCCTTATTAAAGGTAGAGGGAATTATGAACAGTTCCAAATACCAGTCAATATTGGCACAAAACCTTCAGGTGTCTGCTAGAAAGCTGAACATGAAGAGGAACTTCATCTTTCAGCATGACAACGACCCAAAGCATACATCCAAATCAACAAAGGAATGGCTTCACCAGAAGAAGATTAAAGTTTTGGAATGACCCAGCCAGAGCCCAGACCTGAATCCAATCAAAAATCTGTGGGGTGATCTGAAGAGGGCTGTGCACAGGAGATGCCCTCGCAATCTGACAGATTTGGAGTGTTTTTGCAAAGAAGAGTGGGCAAATCTTGCCAACTCAAGATGTGCCATGCTGATAGACTCATACCCAAAAAGACTGAGTGCTGTAATAAAATCAAAAGGTGCTTCAAAAAAGTATTAGTTTAAGGGTGTGCACACTTATGCAACCATATTATTTTATTTTTTTATTTTTACTTCCCTTCACCTAAGAGTTTTCAGTTTGTTTTTCAATTGAGTTGTGCAGTTTATAGGTCACATTAAAGGTGGAAAAAGTTCTGAAATTATTTATCTTTGTCTCATTTTTTTACATCACAGAAACCTGCCATTTTAACAGGGGTGTGTTGACTTTTTATATCCACTTGTATATACAGTATATATACAAATTATCTTTGAGCCCTTATCATTTTGTTGTACAATAATTTTTTTAAAATAATTTTTATTATGAGCGTAAGTGTACTTTGAGTAGGAGTGTAAGTGTTTTGTGCAACCTATTTGTTCTGGAAAACAGTTGACCACAGTTCTGAGATTGCAGTACAGATTGAAGCGTAAATGGCGATTGTGCTAGTGGAATTATGATTTCGCTCAACTTTAAATATCAAAGGAATAAAAAAGGCACGCAAAAACATGATATCGCTTAGGCAAAATTGCTCGCGCCTCACTTGTAATCTAGCCCTAAGTCATTTCATGCCTTACTAGACAAACTAGATTTCTGTATCCTGCAAACAATGTCTTAAAGAAAGCAAACAAAATCTGAAAAACTGCTTAAAACACAACCACCTACCCCTGTATCAGTATCATCATTCTTCCATACTTAAGATAAGGAGAGCTCAGGGCACGACCCAAGGCATACAAACTCCTCGGATATACAGTACTTTGCAAAAGTCTTAGGCCACCATTAGATTTGATGTTTTAGCAAAGTTTTAATGACCATTCATATTTATTTTTCGGTCTCTTTATTAAGATAAAACAGAAAATACAGGAAATATGTACACAAAATATAAAAAAACACAATTTTCAGAACAAAATGGCTTCTGCAGGCAAAAGTCAGTATTTAGTGTGACCTCCCCTGGCACTAAGCACATCTTGAATTCATTTGGGGAGACTGTCCTGAAGTTTTCTGAAGTAATCTTCTGGTATATTATACTAGGCATCTTTAAGCACTTCCCAGAGTTCTTCTTTAGATTTAAGTTGTCTTTTATTTCTTTCTCTGTCCATGTGATAACATACTGCCTCAATAGTATTCAGGTCTGTGAAGGCCAGTCCATGACTGTAAGTGTTTTATCAGCTGTTTTTCTCGCCAAATATAATTTCATATTGGGATCCTTATCAAGCGGAAAAATAAAAATATACCCTATCAGGCTCTTTTTAGAAGGAATAGCATGATTAATTAAAACCTGTCTGTACATTTCACCATTCATGATCCCATCAATTCGGACAATATCACCAACACTACTGACAGAAATGCAGCCCCAAACCAGGAGAGAGGCTCCACCATGTTTGCACTGATTCTTCCATCTCTCTCCAACTCTTCTTCTCACATATTGTCGACGATTGGACCCAAAACTTGGATTTGTCACTCCATAATACTTTTTCCACTGAAGTTCAGTCCAATCTTTGTGAGCTTTAGCATATCTTAGCCTTTTTACCCTCTTCCCCTTTCGAAAAAGTGGTTTCTTGGCTGCTATCCTTCTACAAACACCATTCCTGATAGAGCTTATTTGCACTGTAGAAGGATCAATTTGGCATCCTGATGAAGTTGCCAGATGCTGAGCAAGGTCCATGCTAGACTTCTTCCGGTCTCTCAAAGAAGAAACTCTGAGAAACTTCCCACCATATTTTAAAAAGGTTTTCTTGGCCTTCCAGTCCTTTTTTTGTCTTTGATTTCTCCTGATTCTTCAAATTTCTTTATAATAATTCTTGAATACCACATCTTGAGTATCCAGTTTGTTTGCTGATTTCCCTTTGAGAGTGGCCTTGCTGACGCAAAAAGTATGATTGTATGTCTGTCAAATTATGTAATCGTTGGCATTTTGAATGGATTGATGTGATTCAAAGATAGCCTTATTATAAAGCTTCCAATGAATTAAACTCATACCACATGTGCATGTCTTGCACAAACCTGGTGTAATGGACCTTTTTTCACAGCAGTCATTTTGACATGAAATAGTAGGACAAATACAGGTGTTAGCACTGACATTAATTAGGGTTCCATTTCATTTTTGGTTTACAAGAACTAGGTTCCTGCTATTGCTCAAGTGTAAGGGGAGGTCACACTAAATACTTAACACTTTGGCCTATAGAAGCTGTTTTTTCTGAATAATGCTAGTCACATTAATATATTAATGCTAGTCACATTTTGCATATAAAAAATGCAACATTGTTTAAATGGACATTACATTTAAGTATTTAATGCACTTGTCCTGGGCTGTGCCCGGCGAGAGGGGACAAGTACATCCTCGGTTCATCTCTCACCATCACTAAGCCGGCACGGGGGCAATTTTTATGGGGATTTTTTTTTAAATAGCAGTGGTCTGCACTTATGTGCACTATTTATTTAATACATGAACATTTTTAGGATAAAGTTTATGTGCTAAATAAGTAGCGGGTCTAAACAAACTTCACTGAAGAATACCGAAGACACCAGTTGAACTTATTTATTATATTTTTTGGATATATACATTTTTCATTCTTATTTTTTGGATAAACGAAGTTGGGATTAATATTCAGACTTAGATACAGTTCACCTCTTCTTGACATTATATACATATATATATATATATATATATATAATTTTTTTTAAATATATTTTATTGAGGTCGTTAGGAAATACAGCATTAAGGCTGTGACACACTGCAAGCGGAGCGGCGCACAGCGTGTAGATGCGGCTGTGCGTGCTAAGTGTGTCCTGCCTTTTCATTTCTGAGCACTCTGCTGCATCAGGTCGCGAAGCTCAGCGCTCAGAGAAGGAGCTTGCAGTGTGTCACAGCCTTTAGGATCAACATTTCACAGCAGTAATAAAAAAAAGGAATAGCTATTCACGTCATAGCTACTTTAAACATATACATGTCATTTCTATAAGTTACTGTAAAGGTATCATAGAAGATAATAAAGAAACAACAGTAATTGTATTGCACATTATAAGTTGGAATCTCGTTTTAAAATAAGGTAGAGTAGTAATTAGCTTACTGATATAATTCAGTTAGACCTTCAAATAGCACCATGATAAATACTAGACTTAGTGAGAGTGTAACATGTTAGATTCAGGAAACAAACAGGTATGCATAGTATAAGATATAGCACATTAATTGAAAGGTAAGATGTCATACAACCTATATTAGATTTAACAACAACTGGTGGATGCGAGAACTTATTTCAGATAAATACAGTATATAGGCTAAAATTGTTGTGTGCTATTGTTGAACATGTAAAAATGACTCCATGAAGCCTTGGAGTAGTTGTGATAGTCCAGAGATTTAGATATCGAAATAACTAGAGTATTGCATTGAGCAATGATACTTTTTTATTGGACTAACTATACTTTTATAAGTTGACAAGCTTTCAGAAGAACTCCTTCCTTTTGCAAGTCTGAAGCAATACTGACCAAATAAATGGAATTTACATATGTTATATTCCCCCGCGCATTACAAGTTTACTCCCAGCGGTGTTTGCTGGGAAATAAATTTAATGCTCCTTTAACTTTAGTATCATATGAATATTAAGCAACACAATCTGATTTGTTCTTTCTTTTATGTGATACTGATTGGACATATCTATTGGGTATAACTGCCGGACATGCACAGGAAGCTCAGCCTTAATTTGTTAAAGGGACAGTAAAGTAAAAACGTTCATAATTTGGATACAGCATTCAATTAAAAAAGAAAAAAGGTTCACTTTACTTCTATTATTACATTTGCTATGTTCTCATGACATATTTTGTTGAAGAGTAAACCTAGGTAAGCTCAGAGCAGCAACTCACTAATGACTGGTGATTGTTGCCTCTTGTCATTGGCTCACCAGACATGTATAGCTAGCTCCCAGTAATACATTAATGATCTTGAGCCTAATCTTTAACAAATGATACCAAGAGAACAAATCACATTTAATCACAGAAGACACTGGGAATTGGTTTAAAATTGCATGATCTGAATAAAAATTCTATATAAGAGACCTGTATAGTCCATTTAATATTTTTTTCTCTCAATAATAAGGGTATAACAAAAAAATAAAACCTCATTTGTGGTAAAAGGAGCAATTTATGTTTGTAATTTCTTAAAAGAAAATCTAAAAAGTGGTAACTGTGGGCAATCATTACTCACAATGCTTAGCTGCATCAGAGTACAGAGTGATATAGAGGGAAAACTGACCAGTGAGCCAATCAATAACAGGCATACGCATGTATACTCCAGTTACCGGCCATATCCTATAATATGCAGCAGGTGGGTATTCCTGGATTGTGACTTTGACTATGAGTTTAACCCCATATTGAAGGGATTTAACAGATAGAAGAAAGTAAAAAAAATGACTTCTCTAACAAAACAGCTCTTTTTATTTATTATACTTCACTAAGGTTCCTTTAAAGAAAACATTTATCATATTATTATTTATATTTTTGTGTTCTATACTATATCTGGCCTATAGAAATTGTCTGCAGTTACTTTATAATAGACATACACTTATGTGTACTCTTATATTATGAAATTTGTCCCAAAGCACTTGGCTGTTCGGATGTTTATATTTTTTATTGTGTTGTGTGTGTGCGTGCATGAGTCCTTACCTAATATTAAAGGCTCCGAGTCCCGCAACTTTTCCACTGCCCCAGAAACCTGATTGCAGGAGGCGCGCTGCTTTCCTCACTGGCTACCGCGCAGGAGGAACATCCTTCAAGCTGCACAAAGTTCCGGCATGCAGCAGCCAGTGAGGGAAGTAGCGATAACCCTGCCCCCTCACCTCGCCTGACAGGGGGATTAGGGCGAGGCTAGGCATGCTGTCAATCCCTGTCAATCGCAAGGGGCAGTTACTGGCGCCCCTTGCGTAATCGGCTATTTGTTAAAGACGGCCTGTCAGTCAGGGGCATAAAAGTTGGAATTTGTTTTTATTTTATTTTTGGCTGAAGCTGCCCCCCCCCCCCTTTAGGGGACCTCCGGGGGCTCGGTAACAGTCACGAACGCTGCACCACCAGTAGTTCCGCCTCTGGTTGAGTCTCTGACATCGTTGTGGGGTGATATGAATGAGGCGGCGTTGTGAGTTAACTCTGTAACTGAAGAGTCTCTTGTGAACTGATATCCCTATAGAGTTCATCCTACTCCGACTGCCCAAAATAATAAAATCTCAAAAGCACTCTCTCTGGGCCATCTTGCGTAGCGGGCAGTGAAGTATTCTATAGTAGGCACCTTGCCAGATATGAGAGAGTGTAGCAAGTGAATATTAACTCCGTATTCACCTTGGGAGTCTTGAGAATAAAAAAAGAACATCCGCTCTTCATAAATGCTACTCTGCACTGGTGGAGATAAGGATGTTAGGCACCACATTGGGGAGCTGACGCATATCCCCAACAAGAGGCCGTAGATGAGGCATATGGTTCTAGGAATGTGTCAGAGCGATGTAAAGAAGGGATCAGCTGAGACCATGCCAATAGCTGTAGAGCTGGGCTCGATCTCCCAGTTTCTGCTGTGCCAGATACTGGGTCCTTGAAGTCCCAGCAACCAGGTAAGATAGTGGATCTGTGATCGCTCTTCTCTTCCTCCGAGCAAACTCTGAGCTGAGGCGAGGGTGGTGGAGGTAACTTGGTTCTCCCTTCACTGAACTGTTTCTGCTTCTGTTTCACTGTTGGGTATCAATCATACTGGTTGTCGCAGGGCCCTCTCCGGGTTCATGATTCTAGCGGTTGTTGTGACTAGATTTATGAAACAGTTCATCACTCATGTTCAAGTTTCTTGAGTAAGGTTCGCAACAGAGAAGATAGTTCTTCCATGATAGCTAGTTTAGGTTTCTCACTTAGTTATTGAGTGAGATTAAGATGCATAGTCCTATAAAGGTTAAGTAGAAGGTCTTGGTGAGAGTGTGTTGATAGCAGATCCAGAGTTGCTCAAGGGTGGGGTGTTGAGGTCTAAAGTATAGGCCACAAAGGGCTAGATCAGGCCCCAGTCGTCATCAGTGGATAATCTCTGAATAAATCTAATAAACAACAGCTGAGAGAAGTGGATCTTGTAGAAATATGGTAGTATGGAGCAGATCTTCTATGATAAACTGTGGATTGGAAGCTGCCTAGCCACGCCCCCTTATATTTTTATTTCCATCTTAATGGGAGGAGAGTCTATGCTTCATTCATTATTTGTGGGAAATAAGAACCTGGCCACCAGGAGGAGGAAAAGACACCCCAGCCAAAGGATTAAATACCTCCCCCACTCCCCTCATCCCCCAGTCATTCTTTGCCTTTCGTCACAGGAGGTTGGCAGAGAAGTGTCAGAAGATTGGAGTAGTCTCTTATGGAGGATAGTAATGGAACTGGAGTTTTAAATAGTCCTGTCAGCCTCTCAGTAAAAGCATGGGTGAAAGTTAGAGTCCGGAGATGCAGGGAGAGTCTTTCTGCAAAACCCTCCCGACTCATAATTAACAGCTCCTTAAGCAATTAGCGTTGACAAGATTTGCTGCTTGTTTTATACACTCAAGTCCATGTCAGGAGAGATGCTACTAACCTGTCACACTTGAAGGGCCGTGTTCCTTTTGCACGGCATAGATTCTGGTAAGATTGTTTAATTTATACACATATGATAACGCAAGAAGACAGGGTCACAGTGTGTCTCCTTTTATCTGTATAGAATCAAAGGTGAATATCCCTGGACAGGGGATTATTGAGCAGGGGGGGGATTTATACATAATATCTTTATTGTGTTTGATGCTGCATCATGTGTGAGATGAGGCTCTAGCAATATGTAAACAGTTAGGTGTAGAGCGAAGCGGCCTATTTTGGTGCGTTTTCTCTATAATGCAGGGGCGGTCCTGCATGGCACTCCATGTGACCGGGTGTGGCCTCTTCAACTTCCTCTTTCCTGATCAGCATTTGCTGGAGACATAACGGTTTCCCTGTGTCCGGGTCAAAGTAGGTGGTGAGTGCCCCGGCCATTGGTGTATAAAGGTGCCATTTATTTGATCTAGTCTGCATTAAAGAGCAAGCTATGGAGGATATGTTAGAGGATACTCCCTCTTTAATTAAAACTCATACCTTTGTTTACTGTGAGGAGGTCCAGGTTGATCCGCCTGCTCAACTATGTTCTATATGCTTTGATAAAACTTTAATATCTAAAAACAATAAGATATTTAGTACTACTTAGCCGTCCACCTCTGAGGGTTCTCCGTCCCGTGAGGTGCGTTCCCTACATTCATCGCTGATTGCACATGTAGCTTCCCAAGGTCCTACTGATCCTCCCTCAGGAGGGGCCTCGTGGCCGCCAGATTTTGCTGCCCAATTGCAAGAAGCGATTTCTGCTGCCTTCCATGCCCCCTGTGAAGCGCAAGCAAAGGGAAAGACATAGCTTTCCGTCCCAGGGGTCATCTACTACATTGGAGGTTTACGAGGACAGGGTGGTGCCTCAGACCTTCCCAGTTCCCGTGAAGATGGCTACTATTATTAAGAATGAGTGGGAGAAACTTGGCTCATCCTTTTCTCCCTCTACCTCTCTCTCAGCTTGAGCTATGGGGGCCATTCCTAAGGTGGATGTAGCTATTTCCATGCTCGCTAAGGGGACAACTATTCCCCTCGAGGATAGTTTGTCATTCAAGGAGCCCATGGACAAAAAATTAGAATCCATGTTGAGAAAGATGTTCCAACTCACGGGGTTTGTATTCCAACTGTCAGTACTGATCGCTGCGGTGGCTGGAGCGGCTACCTACTGGTGTGACACCCTGTCAGCTATGGTCCAGGTGGAGACTCCCCTCGAGGAGATACAGGAAAAAATTAAGGCCTTGAGGGTCGCAAATTCTTTTATCTGTGATGCTAGTATGCAGGTTATTTGTCTGAATGCTAAGACATCTGGTTCCTCCGTTCTAGCCCGTAGGGCTCTATGGTTAAAGTCATGGTCTGCTGACATGACTTCCAAGTCTAGATTACTGTCCCTTCTGTTCCAGGGGAAAGTTATTTTTGGTCTAGGACTAGACTCTATCATAGAAAAGGTTCCCAGTCAGAGCATCTCATTACACTTAAGTGGATAGTGGAAGACTCGTAGCCACATAAATGTATAGTTGCAATAAAGTTCACATGAGGGTAGACAAAAATAGGCCAGCAATGTCCACAAAAGGTAATCAACACTTATTTTGCAGTAAACAAACACTTAAACACAAAACCCCCAGTTCTGTAGCTATCCGGCATCTACAGTTGCGGAGTAGGGATCAAAACACTCACCCTTCTGCCGTGATCAGCCTTCTATCATCTGGTTCCCGGTTGCTAGAGCTCCTCAGAGTGTGTAGACAATTCCAGTTTAATACCGGCTCACATGAGACGCTGCCTCCTCTCCGATTTAGCTTACTTCCGGGTATAGCAGGTGTAGCGTGTGACGTCAGCAGGGGTGTGTGTAGAGAGGTGTGTTGCACTTGGCCAATCAGCTTCTCCTTACAAACTAAGCTGTATCTTGGATATCCTAGAACAGTAGTAGCATCAGCTATTGAGTGTGAGGACACACAAAAGGATTTCTGCCAGCCTGCATTTTATGTACTTGTGTTTTGGTGTCATGGATTTTATCCTATATTGAATAAAGAAAATGGATTTTTAACATTCAAGGACTTCTGCTTCCTCCTTTTGCTTTTGGACTCATATCCACAGTCACGGGAGGCAAGGGTGCTTTCCTCCCACAGGATAAGAAGAATAAGCCTAAGGGCTCTACTTGTCGACCCTTTTGTTCGGACAAGTCTCAACGCCAGCAGTCAGCTGCGAAGACAGAGCAATCCAAGGGATCTTGGAAGCCAACTCAATCTTGGAACAAGTCCAAGCAAAGCAAGGAGCGACATGAAGGGGCGGCACCCGATCCGTCTCTGTATCGCGTAGGGGGCAGACTATCTCTGTTCACAGAGGTTGGATGAGAGACGTACAGGATCCTTGGGTTCTGGAGGTCATCTCCCAGGGTTACAGGATAGGGTTCAAGACTTATCCGTCCAGGGGCAGATTCCTCCTGTCAAACCTATCCTAAAGACCAGAGAAGAGAGATGCCTTTCTAGAGTGCATGAGGGATCTCTCCTCTCTCTGAGTAATCGTGCCAGTACCTCTAGCAGAAAGGAGTATAGGGTACTATTCAAACCTTTTCGTGGTCCCAAAGAAGGAGGGCACGTTATGCCCAATTTTTAACCTAAAGTGTCTAAACAAGTTTCTGTCAGTTCCATCGTTGAAACTGGAGACGATCAGGTCGATTCTGCCCCTAGTTCAAGAGGGGAAATTTATGATGTCAATAGACTTAAAGGATGCTTAACTTCATGTGCCAATCCACAGGGACCATTTCAGGTTCCTAAGATTCGCTTTTCTGGACCAGCACTTCCAGTTTGTGGCCCTACCGTTCGGTATGGCGACTGCCCCAAGAGTCTTTACGAAGGTTCTGGGAGCATTGCTTGTGGTAGCGAGAGCCAGAGGTATTGCGGTGGCCCCTTATCTGGACGATATCCTGGTCCAGGCTCCGTTTTGCATTTTCGCGGAGGACCACTCGAGGACTCTTCTTCTTCTCCTTCGATCCCACGGATGGAAGATAACCAAGAGAAAGAAATCTCTATTCCCCAGCAACAGGGTTGAGTTCCTTGGTACGATAATAGATTCCATATCCATGAAGATATTCCTGACAGATCAGAGACATTCCAAGATTGCGTCCAGCTATCTTGCTCTTCAGACCTCCACAAGGCCATCGGTGGCCAGGTGTATGGAGGTGATTGGGCTCATGTTTTCCAGAACAGATGTCATTCCTTTCGCCAGGTTCTCAGGCCTCTGTAGTTATGCATGTTGAGACAATGGAATGGGGATCACTCAGATCTATCCCAACAGATATCTCTGGACCATCGAGCGAAGGAATCCCTTTCTTGGTGGGTCCGTCCGGGACTGCTGTCCCAGGGGACATCATTCTTGAGACCATCTTGGGAGATTGTGACCACAAATGCAAGTCTATCAGGATGGGGCGCCAGAAGGGCACAGGGCAGGTGAACTCAAGAGGAGTCAACCCTACCGATAAATATCTTGGAACTAGGAGCAATATTCAATACTCCGAGGGCTTGGCCCCTCTTGGGGTCATCATGATTCATCAGATTCCATTCGGACAACATTACCTCTGGCGTACATAAACCATCAGGGGGGAACGAGAAACTCCCTAGCCATGAGAGAGGTGTCTTGGATTCTGGAATGGGCAGATACCCACAGCTGTTCCTTGGTGTGGACAATTGGGAAGCAGATTTCCTCAGCAATCGTATCACCCGGGGGAATGGTCTCTCCACCCTGAGGTGTTTGCGGAGATCTGCATCAGATGGGGGATGCCGGAAATATATCTCATGGCGTCCAGACTCAACTTCAAGCTTCCCAGATACGGGTTGCGGTCCAGGGATCCCCAGGCAGAGCTAATAGATGCCTTGGCAGTACCTTGGGAATTTAACCTAATTTACATTTTTCCCCCGTTACCACTTCTACCTCGAGTGGTGGCCTGCATCAAGCAGGAGCAAGCTTTGACCATTCTGATTGCTCTGTTGTGGCCACGGAGGACGTGGTTTGGGGATTTGGTGGGAATGTCGTTGTCTCCTCCATGGAGGTTACCCTGTCGCAGAGATCTGCTTTTTCCACCAAAATCTCGATTCTCTGAGGCTGACTGCGTGGAGATTGAATGCCTAGTCTTGGCCAAGAGAGGTTTCTCAGAGAGAGTGATCGATACTCTCATTCAGGCCTGGAAGTCGGTCACTCGTTACATCTATCATAAGGTGTGGAGGACCTATTTATCCTGGTGTGAAGAACATGGATACCCTTGGCACAAGATTAGGGTATGCAGGATTCTGGCTTTTCTTCAAGATGGTCGGGATAAGGGCCTTGCCGCTAGTTCCTTAAAGGGACAGATTTTGGCCTTATCAGTTCTGTTACACAAGAAGCTAGCGGAGCTTCCTGATATTCAGTCCTTTGGTCAGGCTCTGTCCAGAATCAGACCGGTATTTAGACCTTCGACTCCTCCTTGGAGCTTAAACTTGGTACTCAAGGTTTTGCAGAGGGCTCCGTTTGAACCTATCCATGCGCTTGACAGTAAGATTCTCTCCTGGAAGGTTCTGTTTCTTCTGGCTATTGCTTCGGCTCGCAGAGTCTCTGAATTAGCGACCTTGCAATATGAGCCCTTTTACCTGGTTTTTCACGCAGATAAGGCTATGCTTCGCACTGGGTTGGGATTTCTTCCCAAGGTGGTGTCAAATAGTAACATCAATCAGGAGATAGAAGTTCCTTCTTTGTGTCCTAACCCTTCTTTATCTAAGGAGAGGTTACTTCATAATTTGGATGTGGTTCAAGCCCTGAAGTTTTACCTTCAGGCCACGTAGGATTTCAGACAGACTTCGTTTTTGTTTGTGGTGTACTCAGGGAAGCGTAGGGGTCAGAGGGCCTCTTCCACTTCATTGTCCTTTTGGTTGAGGAGCATGATCCTTTTAGCCTATGAGACAGCAGGACATAAGCCTCCTCAGAGGTTCTGCAGGCTGTGGTGCCCTCAGTTTAGGGTCCGCCTCCTGTTACCCTCCCATTTTTTTCATTCAGTGTCCTCTAGAGCTTAGGTAATTGTTCCAACAAGTAATGAATTAAGCAGTGGACTCTCCTCCCATTAAGATGGAAAACATAAATTATGCTTACCTGATAATTTCATTTCCATCTGTGGGAGGAGAGTCCACTGCTCCCGCCCGTTTGCTCCGGTGGGCGGACCTAAATTTAATATTATTCTTCTGGCACCATTTATACCCTGATATTTATCCTACTTTTTCTTGCTCCCTTGGCAGAATGGCTGGGGGATGAGGGGGGTGGGGGAGGTATTTAAAGGGACAGTATACTATAAAATTGTTTTTCCCTTAATGTGTTTCCAATTACTTTTTTTTACCAGCTGCAGAGAATAAAATGTATGATATTTGTTTTTTTAAGGCTTATTTGTGTATATGAATTAGCTGATTTTGTGTTTTAAAGCCACAACCTAATAAAAATGGGTTGAACTTGTAGGTATAATCAGATCTCAATACTTTATCACATTGCGCAAATATACCTGCTTATTTATCTTATATCAGTCCCTAAATCTATCACCAATACTTGGAGAGAACAATGGAAAATTAACATTTAATTACCTTATATCTTCTATACCCACTGGGAGTGTAATTTCTTCTACTGGCTGTGTTAACACAGCTTGACCTTGAGGCCAAAAACTTTAAGGATAGGTGTGGATACCACATGCTACATAAACTAATGCAAATGCCAATATAAGGGCAATGAAAATACTTATAAACAATTTAATACACTCCAGCAAGTAAAGTGGAACAAGGGCAGACATTTTTTGAGTAAACTGTCCCTTTAAGTCTTTGGCTGGGGTGTCTTTGCCTCCTCCTGGTGGCCAGGTTCTTATTTTTCACAAGTAATGAATGAAGCAGTGGACTCTCCTCCCACAGATGGAAATGAAATTATCAGGTAAGCATAATTTATGTTTTTATTTAATTTTTTATTATTATTTTTCGTATTTAATCCCTTTTTTCTTATATTCTGGACAACTATTTGGACTATACACTTATCACTTGTTTTTTGCCATATTTTCTTTTTTTAGGAGGATTTTATGTTCAGGATATTAATATTTCCTAGAAGACAGTAGTTGCAGCTTTCTAGTTTTACAAAACTTTTTTTTTTACTTTGCACTGTCTAAAACATGTTTTTTATATTCTTTTTTTTATCGCCGATATATGTTCCCACTGTTCAGTACATACTTATAATAATGTGACTGCTCTATAACAAACATGTTATTAATATTATAATGACACTACCTTCAAACACTGATTTCAATCCATTTTAACATTCCACCAGCAATCTTGAACATGCAATGTTTTAACACTGGGCCCCTAGTTTTTATATCGATATGGCTACCAACAGGGGTAGTTCCATAACAAACTTGGAATGTTTAGCGTGGATTTTATTACAAGACCAGAGATTCACATCTTGCTTTTTCTTTCTTTTACTACTCATATGCAGTGTTTTAACCCCTTAATGACCGCAGCACTTTTCCATTTTCTGTCCGTTTGGGACCAAGGCTATATTTACATTTTTGCAGTGTTTATATTTAGCTGTAATTTTCCTCTTACTCATTTATTGTACCCACACATATTATATACAATTTTTCTTGCCATTAAATGGACTTTCAAAAGATACCATTATTTTCATCATATCTTATAATTTACTATGAAAATATGAGAAAAAAATGGAAAAAACACACACTTTTTCTAACTTTGACCCCCATAATCTGTTACACATCTACAACCACCAAAAAACACCCATGCTAAATAGTTTCTAAATTTTGTCCTGAGTTTAGAAATACTCGATGTTTACATGTTTTTTGCTTTTTTTTGCAAGTTATAGGGCAATAAATACAAGTAGCACTTTGCTATTTCCAAAGCACTTTTTTTCAAAATTAGCGCTAGTTACATTGGAACACTAATATCTTTCAGGAATCCCTGAATATCCCTTGACATGTATATATATTTTTTTTAGAAGACATCCCAAAGTATTGATCTAGGCCCATTTTGGTATATTTCATGCAACCCTTTCACTGCCAAATAAAACAAATCGTTCACTTTTTCACAAATTTTTTCACAAACTTTAGGTTTCTCACTGAAATTATTTACAAACAGCTTGTGCAATTATGGCATAAATGGTTGTAAATGCACCTCTGGGATCCCCTTTGTTCAGAAATAGCAGACATATATGGCTTTGGCGTTGCTTTTTGGTAATTAGAAGGCCACTAAATGACACTGCGCACCACAGGTGTATTATATCCAGTAGTGAAGGGGTTAATTAGGGAGCATGTAGGGAGCTTCTAGGGTTAATTTTAGCTTTAGTGTAGTGGACAACCCCAAGTATTGATCTAGGCCCATCTTGGTATATTTCATGCCACCATTTCACAGCCAAATGTGATCAAATTAAAAAAAAACGTTAAATTTATCACAATTTTAGGTTTCTCACTGAAATTATTTACAAACAGTTTGTGCAATACTGGCACAAATGGTTGTAAATGCTTCTCTGGGATCCCCTTTGTTCAGAAATAGCAGACATATATGGCTTTGGCGTTGCTTTTTGGTAATTAGAAAGCCGCTAAATGCCGCTGCGCAGTACACGTGTATTATGCCCAGCAGTGAATGGGGTTAATTAGGGAGCTTGTAAGGAGTGTGTAGGGTTAATTTTAGCTTTAGTGTAGTGTAGTAGACAACCAAAAGTATTGATCTAGGCCCATTTTGGTATATTTCATGCCACATTTTTACCACCAAATGCGATCAAATAAAAAAAATTGTTCCCTTTTTCACAAACTTTAGGTTTCTCACTGAAATTATTTACAAACAGCTTGTGCAATGGCACAAATGGTTGTAAATGCTTCTCTGGGATCCCCTTTGTTCAGAAATAGCAGCCATATATGATTTAGCATTGCTTTTTGGTAATTAGAAGGCCGCTAAATGCCGCTGCGCATCACACGTGTATTATGGCTAGCAGTGAAGGGGTTAATTAGGTAGCTTGAAGGGAGCTTGCAGGGTTAATTTTAGCTTTAGTGTAGAGATCCGCCTCCCACCTGACACATCCCATCCCCTGAACCCTCCCAAACAGCTCTCTTCCCTCCCCCACCCCACAATTGTCCCCACCATCTTAAATACTGGCAGAAAGTCTGCCAGTACTAAAATTAAAGTTGTTTGGGGGGGTTTTGGTTTTAAAAAAAAAAATTCTGCTGTGTAGGATCCCCCCCTTAGCCCCCAACCTCCCTGATCCCCCCAAACAGCTCTTTAACCCCCCCCCTCTGCCTTATTGAGCGCCATATTAGCTACTGGCAGCTGTCTGCCAGTACCCAGTTTGAAATAAAAGAGGTTTTATGTTTATTTTAAAAAATATGCTTCTTTTCTGTAGTGTAGCAGCCCCCCCCCTCAATATCCAACCCTCCACCCTCTCACAGATCCCTTAATTTTATAATCCAGTCGCGCGCACGCCCCTGTGCACAGGCGCACACCCGCACGTGATCCCGCCCCCTCCTCCACTGATGACCGTCAACCCACCTCCCTGGATAAGCTGCCACTCACCAACAATAAAGGCCATCAATGGCCGATGAAGAAGGCCACAGAGTGGCTCTCTCTGCATTGGATGGCTAAAAAAAGTTATTACAGGATGCCTCAATATCAAGGCATCACTGCAATAACATGAAAGTGGCTGGAAGCAATCAGGATCGTTTCCACCGCTTTCAAAGACCAACAATGTATGGGGTACGTCCTTGGTCGTTAACTGCATTTTTTTGCAGGACGTACCCCATACGTCGTTGGTCGTTAAGGGGTTAAAGAACAAAGATAATACATAAGCAACTGTCAAATTTGTAAATAAACAGTTACTAAACAAATGCAAGAAGCATGACAGGTAAAATGGGAGCTCTTAGTTGCAGAAGAGGACTATGATGTTATCAGTATAACTGGAACTTGGTGGGATGATTCACATGACTGGGCAGTTAACTTAGAGGGGTATACTTTTTTTAAGAGGGACAGGAATAATAAAACGGGGGGAGGAATCTGCATGTATAGTAAACCTAACCTTAAATCTACAATAAGGGAAGATATTTATGATACAGGCGACAATGTAGAGATTCTGTGGGTGGAAATAAAGAGTGGGGGGAAAAAATCCTAAAAAAATATTACTAGAACATGCTACAAGCCCCCCAACATTAGTGACCTGGAGGAAACTCAACTACTAATGCAAATAGGTAAGGCTGCTAATAATAGTGCTGTAATTATGGGAAATTTGAACTACCCTGATATAAACTGGGCCAATGAAACTAGTAATTCAGCTAAGGGGGATGGATTTTTAAATGTTCTCAGGGATAACTTCTTGTCACAATTAATAGAGGAGCCAACTAGGAGTAACGCTATATTGGATTTAGTGCTATCAAATAATACAGATATAATATAAAAAATTTAGATCGTAAGTTCCCATGGGAATAGGGCTCCCAATTCCTCTTGTATTTGTTTGTTAAATTTTGTCTGGTGTCTCATATTGTACTGTCCTTTTATCTTTGTTACCTATGAACAGCGCTGTGCAATCTGTTGGCGCTTTATAAATAAAGAATAATAATAATAATAATAATAGAAGTCAAAGAACATTTGGGTAACAGTGATCATAATATGGTCGAATTTGAAATCTTTTTTCATAAGCAGTGTCTTAACGGTTAAAATAAGACTTTTAATTTTAACAATTTAAGGAAATCATTAAATAACATAAATTGGACAAAGTATTCTCTGATAAAAATAAAAAAATGGATAACATTTAAAACTTTCGCCTAGATTTGGAGTTCTACGTTAGCCGTCAAAACCAGCGTTAAGGGGTCCTAACGCTGATTTTGGCCGCCCGCTGGTATTTAGAGTCAGTCAGGAAAGGGTCTAACGCTCACTTTCCAGCCGCAACTTTTCCATACCGCAGATCCCCTTACGCCAATTGTGTATCCTATGTTTTCAATGGGATCTTTCTAACGCTGGTATTTAGAGTCTTGGCTGAAGTGAGCGTTAGAACTCTAACGACAAAACTCCAGCCACAGAAAAAAGTCAGGAGTTAAGAGCTTTATGGGCTAACGCCGGTTCATAAAGCTCTTAACTACTGTGCTCTAAAGTACACTAACACCCATAAACTACCTATGCACCCCTAAACTGAGGTCCCCCTACATCGCTGCCACTATAATTCATTTTTTTAACCCCTAATCTGCTGACCGCACACCGCCGCAACCTACATTATCCCTATGTACCCCTAATCTGCTGCCCCTAACAGCCGACACCTACATAATATTTATTAACCCCTAATCTGCCCCCCCCCCCAACGTCGCCGCTACCTACCTACACTTATTAACCCCTAATCTGCCGACCGGACCTCGCCGCTACTCTAATAAATGTATCAACCCCTAAAGCAAAGTCTAACCCTAACCCTAACACCCCCCTAAGTTAAATATAATTTAAATCTAACGAAATAAAATAAATCTTATTAAATAAATTAATCCTATTTAAAGCTAAATACTTACCTGTAAAATAAACCCTAATATAGCTACAATATAACGAATAATTATATTGTAACTATTTTAGGATTTATATTTATTTTACAGGCAACTTTGTATTTATTTTAACTAGTTACAATAGCTATTAAATAGTTATTTACTATTTAATAGCTACCTAGTTAAAATAATTACCAAATTACCTGTAAAATAAATCCTAACCTAAGTTACAAGTAAACCTAACACTACACTATCAATAAATTAATTAACTAAACTACCTACAATTATCTACAATTAAATCAACTAAACTAAATTACAAAAAAAAACAAACACTAAATTACAAAAAATAAAAAAAGATTACAAGAATTTTAAACTAATTACACCTACTCTAAGCCCCCTAAAAAAATAACAAAGCCCCCCAAAATAAAAAAAAATGCCCTACCCTATTCTAAAATAAAAAGTTTATAGCTCTTTTACCTTACCAGCCCTTAAAGGGACAGTCAACCCAAATTTTCAAATATGTAATTCCTATAAAGTTGCTAACGATGTTTAATTTGCACTGTAGCCTAATTCATTACCCTAAATAGTTTATAAATATTTCCTACTTACTTGTTTCTTCTTTGCAGTTTAAAATGTCCGCCTGCCCCCTCCCATATTTCGTCATCAAGATCCTAAGGTTGTTCAGCCTCCAGCTCTATATCGGCTACTTCTCGTAAATCCACGCTCCTGATTTTTTGCGCATGCGCATTGCATTGCTAAAACTAGGGGGAAGAAACTCAAACAACTTTCTCAAGTTCTGACACTTTCACTCGCCTAACAGGGAGAGAGGATCAGCCGGTGCATGAGCTCATTTGTTATAGCGCAAAGCTGAGTATAAGAGGGGCACTTGTGTGTGTGTGTGCACTGATCAGCCGGTGCAGGAGCTCATTTGTTATAGCGCAAAGCTGTGAATAAGAAAAAAACACAAGTCTGCTTTGTTTTATTTTTGCAGTGGAAGCCGGTGCAGGATCTCATTTGTTATAGCGCAAAGCTGAGTATAAGAGGGGCACTTGTGTGTGTGCACTGCTCAGCCGGTGCAGGATCTCATTTGTTATAGCGCAAAGCTGAGTATAAGAGGGGCACTTGTGTGTGTGCACTGCTCAGCCGGTGCAGGATCTCATTTGTTATAGCGCAAAGCTGAGTATAAGAGGGGCACTTGTGTGTGTGCACTGCTCAGCCGGTGCAGGATCTCATTTGTTATAGCGCAAAGCTGAGTATAAGAGGGGCACTTGTGTGTGTGCACTGATCAGCCGGTGCAGGAGCTCATTTGTTATAGCGCAAAGCTGAGAATAAGAGGGGCACTTGTGTGTGTGCACTGCTCAGCCGGTGCAGGATCTCATTTGTTATAGGGCAAAGCTGAGTATAAGAGGGGCACTTGTGTGTGTGCACTGCTCAGCCGGTGCAGGAGCTCATTTGTTATAGGGCAAAGCTGAGTATAAGAGGGGCACTTGTGTGTGTGCACTGATCAGCCGGTGCAGGAGCTCATTTGTTATAGCGCAAAGCTGAGTATAAGAGGGGCACTTGTGTGTGTGCACTGCTCAGCCGGTGCAGGAGCTCATTTGTTATAGGGCAAAGCTGAGTATAAGAGGGGCACTTGTGTGTGTGCACTGATCAGCCGGTGCAGGAGCTCATTTGTTATAGCGCAAAGCTGAGTATAAGAGGGGCACTTGTGTGTGTGCACTGCTCAGCCGGTGCAGGTGCTCATTTGTTATAGCGCAAAGCTGAGTATAAGAGGGGCACTTGTGTGTGTGCACTGATCAGCCGGTGCAGGAGCTCATTTGTTATAGGGCAAAGCTGAGTATAAGAGGGGCATAACACTGTTTACATTTTCTAGACCAGAGAAATATCTTTTTTGTGTAAAAATACATAATAAAAAATAAAACTATTACAGTTTCAAAACAAATGTGATGATAGCAATTGTTTACGGTAACATTATTCATTGCATTGTATACTGTATTTTCTGAACAGACATTCAAACGATGTATGCACTATAATGTATTGCTTCCACTGCAAAAATAAAACAAAGCAGACTTGTGTTTTTTTCTTATTGACAGCTTTGCGCTATAACAAATGAGATCC
Organism: Bombina bombina; assembly: GCF_027579735.1. Taxonomy (NCBI): domain Eukaryota; kingdom Metazoa; phylum Chordata; class Amphibia; order Anura; family Bombinatoridae; genus Bombina; species Bombina bombina. The sequence continues at coordinate 682,321,651 of NC_069503.1, forward strand.
TGCACCGGCTGATCAGTGCACACACACAAGTGCCCCTCTTATACTCAGCTTTGCGCTATAACAAATGAGCTCCTGCACCGGCTGATCAGTGCACACACACAAGTGCCCCTCTTATACTCAGCTTTGCGCTATAACAAATGAGATCCTGCACCGGCTGATCAGTGCACACACACAAGTGCCCCTCTTATACTCAGCTTTGCGCTATAACAAATGAGATCCTGCACCGGCTGAGCAGTGCACACACACAAGTGCCCCTCTTATACTCAGCTTTGCGCTATAACAAATGAGCTCCTGCACCGGCTGATCAGTGCACACACACAAGTGCCCCTCTTATACTCAGCTTTGCGCTATAACAAATGAGCACCTGCACCGGCTGAGCAGTGCACACACACAAGTGCCCCTCTTATACTCAGCTTTGCGCTATAACAAATGAGCTCCTGCACCGGCTGATCAGTGCACACACACAAGTGCCCCTCTTATACTCAGCTTTGCGCTATAACAAATGAGCACCTGCACCGGCTGAGCAGTGCACACACACAAGTGCCCCTCTTATACTCAGCTTTGCGCTATAACAAATAAGCTCCTGCACCGGCTGAGCAGTGCACACACACAAGTGCCCCTCTTATACTCAGCTTTGCGCTATAACAAATGAGATCCTGCACCGGCTTCCACTGCAAAAATAAAACAAAGCAGACTTGTGTTTTTTTCTTATTCACAGCTTTGCGCTATAACAAATGAGCTCCTGCACCGGCTGATCAGTGCACACACACAAATGCCCATCTTATACTCAGCTTTGCGCTATAACAAATGAGCTCCTGCACCGGCTGATCAGTGCACACACACAAATGCCCATCTTATACTCAGCTTTGCGCTATAACAAATGAGCTCATGCACCGGCTGATCCTCTCTCCCTGTTAGGCGAGTGAAAGTGTCAGAACTTGAGAAAGTTGTTTGAGTTTCTTCCCCCTAGTTTTAGCAATGCAATGCGCATGCGCAAAAAATCAGGAGCGTGGATTTACGAGAAGTAGCCGATATAGAGCTGGAGGCTGAACAACCTTAGGATCTTGATGACGAAATATGGGAGGGGGCAGGCGGACATTTTAAACTGCAAAGAAGAAACAAGTAAGTAGGAAATATTTATAAACTATTTAGGGTAATGAATTAGGCTACAGTGCAAATTAAACATCGTTAGCAACTTTATAGGAATTACATATTTGAAAATTTGGGTTGACTGTCCCTTTAAAAGGGCCTTTTGCGGGGCATGCCCCAAAGTCATCAGCTCTTTTGCATTTAAAAAAAACATACAATACCCCCCCCCCAACATTACAACCCACCACCCACATACCCCTAATCTAACCCAAACCCCCCTTAAAAAACCTAACACTAAGCCCCTGAAGATATCCCTACCTTATCTTCACCACGCCGGGTATCACCGATCCGTCCAGAAGAGGGTCCGAAGTCTTCATCCTATCCGGCAAGAAGAGGTCCAGAAGAGGGTCCGAAGTCTTCATCCTATCTGGCAAGAAGAGGACATCCGGACCGGTAGATATGTTCATCCATGCGGCGTCTTCTATCTTCATCCATCCGGCGCGGAGTGGGACCATCTTGAAGCAGCCGATGCGGATCCATTCTCTTCTTCCGGCGACTCCCGACAAATGAAGGTTCCTTTAAGTGACGTCATCCAAGATGGCGTCCCTCGAATTCTGATTAGCTGATAGGATTCTATCAGCCAATCGGAATTAAGGTAGGAAAAATCTGATTGGCTGATTGAATCAGCCAATCAGATTCAAGTTCAATCCGATTGGCTGATCCAATCAGCCAATCAGATTAAGCTCGCATTCTATTGGCTGAAAAGAGTGCCAATGTTTCTTGCCAGCTCAGCTAGGGGTAGCAACTCAGACCAGTTGGTATGGCAAGCGTTGACAAAGGCTCTAAGATAGGCTTCAAGATCCTGGTTTGCTCTCTCAGTTAGTCCATTGGTCTGAGGATGGTAGCCAGACGACAAGGAAACAGTGGTTCCAATCAACTTACAAAAGGCTCTCCAGAAGGCCGAGATGAACTGTGGACCTCTGTCGGAAACAATATTCACAGAAATGCTATGAAGTCGTACCACATGCAAGAGAAAAAGGGACGATAATTCTAGGGACGATAATTCTTGCGCAGAAGGCAGTTTGGTTAGGGGTACGAAGTGAGCCAGTCTGGAAAAGCGGTCCACCACAACCCAGATAACTGTATGGTGGTCGGAAGAAGGAAGGTCCACAATGAAGTCCATTGTTATGTGTGTCCATGGTTGTTTGGGAATGGAAAATGGCTGGAGAAAGCCAGTAGGCAAAGATCGAGGAGTCTTGTTGGCAGCACAAATTGTGCAGGCTTTCACATAATCCTGAGCATCAGCCTTCATAGTAGGCCACCAAAGATGTTGAGAAAGACGCTTGAAAGTCCTAGTCGAACCAGGATGTCCTGAGAGTATGCTATCATGAGCCCAGGCTAGCACAGGGATACGCAGGTTCAGGGGTACAAAGAGGATACAAAGAGGATATCGGAGGCCATGGGGGCAGCAGGAGGTTTACTAGAGCACGTTGCAATCTTTGCAGAAGGGTGGTATTGAGTTAAGAAACCACACAGGAGGGGGGTATGATGTGTTCAATAGGAGCTTCTGAGGAATTACTTCAGTGAGGGAACTGACGGGAAAGGGCGTCCGCCTTCTTGTTCTTGGTCCCAGGAAAATAAGAAACTACAAAGTTAAAACAGGAAAAGAACAAGGCCCACCTGGCCTGTCGAGGATTGAGTCAATGAGCAGTTTCTAGGTAAGTCAGATTCTTGTGGTCAGTGAGAATTCAGTGAGAGGAGCGACTGTTTGAGAAAAGTTCTTTATAAACTTGCGGTAATAATTGGAGAATCCCAAGAACCTCTGCAAATCCTTTAAAGAGGTAGGTTGAAGCCAATCAAGTACTGCGGTGAGTTTAGCAGGATCCATGGCAAAACCCTCCTTCGAAATGACGTAACCAAGGAATTGGATATGAACTTGATCAAACTCACACTTTTCTAGCTTGACTACCAAAGAATTGTCTCTGAGATGAAGAAGCACCTGTCTCAGGTGCCTATGATGCTCCTCTAAAGTGGGAGAGAAAACAAGGATATCATCCAAATAAACGATGACAGTGCGGTTGAGGAGGTCACGGAAGGCATCGTTGACAAATGCCTGGAAGACTGCATGGCCCAAAGGGCATTACAAGGTATTCGTAATGCCCAGATCTTATGTTAAAGGCGGTCTTCCATTCGTGGTCTGGATAGATGCGAATCAGATTGTATGCCTCACGTAAGTCCAATTTGGTGAAAAAGCGAGCATCCTGGAGTGAGTCGTACATTTCGGTGATCAATGGTATGGGATAGCGATTCTTGATGGTTATGTTGTTCAAGGCCCTGTAGTCAATGCAGGGTCTGAGTCCACCATCCTTCTTAATGACAAAAAAGAAGCCAGCCCCAGCAGGAGAGGAGGAAGGGCGAATGAAACCTTTAGCTAGGCTCTCTTGGATGTACTCCTCCATGGATTTGGTTTCAGCCTTGGAGAGTGGATAAGTCCTCCATTTAGGAAGTGGGGCTCCGGGAAAGAGATCGATCTTGCAATCATAAGTACGATGGGGTGGCAGCATGTCGGCTGCTTTTTTCTCAAACACATCTGTGAAGTCTGTGTATACTGAAGGAAGGTTTGAAGGAGTCTGTATACTGGCTATGGGAATACGGGGCAGAGGAATGACTTTAGCAAGGCAGGAGTGGAAACAGGGGGTATCCCAGGAGGCCAGTTGTCCCTTAGCCCAGTCGAACTGTGGATTGTGTACCCAAAGCCAAGGAACACAAAGGATGACAGGCTGTGCTGGGGAATGAATGACCTAAAACTGCAGCTGTTCAGTGTGGAGGACTCCCACTGTCAGTGGTGCTGACTCAAAATGGATCACGCCCAAACCAAGGGGGGTGCCAACCAGGGTAGTTATTTTGAGACAATGTATTTTCTGCAGAAGAGGCAAACCAGCTTGAATCATAAAATGGTGATCCAGGAAGTTTCCAGCTGACCCTGAATCAATGTAGGCTTGAGTGTGGACAGTATTCTTAAGGAAGGTAAGGGTAACAGGTACCAGGATCCGAGAGGTGTGAGGGGGTTTAGTTGAGATCATGCTTAGAGGTACCCCAGTGGTATCCCCTAAGCATTGGCTTTTCCCGGCCAAATGTCACAGTCCTTTAGTTGGTGGGTGTTAGATCCACAATACAAACATAGTCTAAGTCTCCTTCTTCTCTGCCTTTCAGACTCTGAAGGTTTGAAGGAGGAGAGATCCATGAGTTCCTCTACTGAGGTAACTGGAGCTGCTGAAGGGGTAGCGGATGCTGCTGAAACTGGGCGAATAGGAGGACGGGAGGGAAGGACCCTCCTTGTTCTGTCTCTCTTGGCTTGTCTTTCCTGAAAGTGAGAGTCCAGATTGATACAAAGCATAGTCATCCAAAGAAGAAGGAATATCGCAATAAGTAAGTTCATCTTTGATGCGTTCATGGAGACCCCTCCTAAAGGCTGCCTTGAGAGCACTGCCATCCCAAGTGGTTTCAAGTGCCAAGGTGCGGAACTTGATGGCAAATTGTGCCACAGTTTTATTGCCCTGGTTGAGATCCAGGAGAGAATATTCCGCAGCAGAGGTATGGCCAGAAGTCCCAAACACAGAAGATAAAGCAAAAATGAACTCATCAGCATCATGCAGGAGTGTAGCGTTCTGTTCCAAAAGGGAAGAGACCAAGGCTAGGACCTTGTCCTTTAGCAAGGAAATGATAAAGGTGACCCTTGACTGGTGAGACTGAAAGGTGTGAGGATCATTGCAGAAGTGCAGCCTGCATTGGTTTAGAAAGCCCCTGCAATCAGTAGTACCTTCATACTTGTCAGGCAAGGGTATCCGGGTATACTTCCAGAAGCAGAGGAAGAAGTCACAGTACTAGGAGTAGGGGCTGGTGGTGTAGTAACAGGAGCGTCATCCCTTGCTGCAACTAGTAAGGAGAGTTGAGCGGTAATAGCCTCTAACTTGGAATCCATATTCTGCAACTGTGTGGTATGGGTTCCCAACATCTGTCCCTGAAGATAAACAGCTCATGCCACCTCATCTGGCTGCATGGCCCAAGTATAATGTAATGCTTGTGGGATACTCCTCTATCAGACCAAACTCGGCCAGTAGTCTTGTTATCCCGGCGTCGAGCCAGAATGATAGGGGAAGCAGAGAAAGTTAGCAAGATGAAGAAGGCGGCACTCACCACAGGCAGGACAGTCCCCAGCGGCACAGCAGAGCAGTCCAAGGATGAACCACTAGAATGGTCAGGCAGGCAGGGTTTGGCAACAGCAAAGCAGTCCAAGCATAAACCACTAGAATGGTCAGGCAGGCAGGGTTTGGCAACAGCAAAGCAGTCCATAAGATTGAGGGTTAAGGCAGGTAGAGTAGTCAGACAGGCAGGTTCAGCAACAGTAATCAATCCAGCAGTTAAGGCAGACAGAGTAGTCAGACAGGCAGGCTCAGCAACAGTAATCAATACAGCAGTTTAAGGGTTAAGGCAGGAGAGTAGTCAGGCAGGCAGGTTCAGTAACGGTATTTAGGCAAGAACGATCTGTCACACCCAGGAGTACACAAAGTAACACCAATACTTGGGCAGTGGCAGATCGTTTGTGGAAAGTTTAAATGGGCACAGGATTCGTGCCACTGAGGTCTGACCGGCATCAGGAGCGTGCGGCAATGATGTCAGCACTGCACGCATCTGAGCCGACACTGCCCCTGGCAACGAGCAGGGAAGGAGACTCCACGCCCCTAGCAACGGCTAGAGCGGCGTGACATGGAGTGCAGTGCTGGGGACCTATCGCCAAAAAAGATATTGCAGAACTAGGAAAAGTTCAGAGAAGGGCCACAAAGCTAATAAGGGGATTGGAGAATTTAAGCTATGAGGAGAGGCTAGCCAAACTGGGTCTGTTTTCTTTAGAAAAGAGGCACTTGAGAGGTGACATGATTACTTTATTAAAATATATTCAAGGCCCATATACAGAGATGGCAGAAGCTCTGTTTATTCCAAGAAAATTGTTTGTGACAAGAGGTCACAATTTAAGGTTGGAGGAAAGTAGATTTAATCTCCTGCAACGGAAACTTTTTTCACTGTAAGAACAATAAAATTGTGAAACTCATTACTAAAGGAGGTAGTGAATGCCAATACCATAGATACATTTAAAAAAAAATTTGATACATTTCTGTCTATAAACAAAATTCATCGATATGATTGCTAGTATTAAATGGGTCACCTTTTAGTGGGATTATTTAAGCTTAACTGGAGCTAGTAAGTATTTTAGATTTGTATAGGTTGAACTTGATGGACTTCAGTCTTTTTTCAACCTCATCTACTATGTTACTATGTTACAGGTAAAACAAGAGTAGAAACCAGAAGCCAATAAGAAGGCTATCCTGGTTAGCTCAGCATATATGGACCAATCAGCTAAATTGTAGCGACCATAGTCTAATGTGCACCCCAACTTCCTCTTTCCTTTGCTAATCTTATAATCTTATAGTAATCTTATCTTCTGCAAGATTTTATTAATATATTTTTTTATAAAAATAAAATTATTAACAATTACCATTTGTCCCCTTCAACAAGTCTCTGTCTGTGTCTGTGGTTTGGTTTTTGTGTTCTAAAATACAAATGCAAGTCTATATTTATTTAAACAACTATTAACCTTACTGATTACAGTACTGTACTATCTTTCTGACAGTACTATGTGTACAAAAGTATTAAACATTTTATAAAATTACTAACTAGGTTACATGTATAAGCTGTATTATGACATAAATATTGCCCAAATGACATAAGATGTTGTTTATACTCAGTCCCATTCCCTTTCCAACCTGTCCCTTTTATAGATAAAAAATATTCTGAAATCCAAACCTTTCCTAGTTCCAAGCAGTTTGGATAAAAGGTTTTGTACCTATTATTATTTGAGTTTAAATTCTATTTGTTTTCTGATCAAAAGTTTTTATTCTAATTTATACTCATTTATTTATTTTTCTTGTATTCACTATTCCTTAATATTTTCATTTATCTTTCCTTTTATTTTTTTCCTTTTGTTTTAATATTTTCTCTTATTTGTTCTAAGTTTTCCGTTTTATTGTTCTTATAATTATTTTATTTCCTTTCGTTTCCATCCTTTTTTTTTTACAATATATTTGTTTTCCTTCCCACTTTGTCCCCTCCATTTATCCCCCTGTGATCCAATTATTACAGTTGTATGCAAACGTTTAGGCACCCCTGACAATTTCCATGATTTTCATTTATAAATAATTGGATGTCTGGATCAGCAATTTCATTTTGATCTATCAAATAACTAAAGGACACAGTAATATTTCAGTAGTGAAATGGGTTTATTGGATTGACAGAAAATGTGCAATATGCATCAAAATTAAATTAGACAGGTGCATAAATTCGGGCACCCTTGTCATTTTGTTGATTTAAATACCTGTAACTACCTAGCACTGATTAATTGGGACACACATTTGGTTTGTTGAGCCCATTAAGCCTTGAACTTCATAGACAGGTGCATCCAATCATGAGAAAAGGTATTTAAGGTGTCCAATTGCAAGTTGTTGTTCTCTTTGACTCTCCTCTGAAGAGTGGCAACATGGGGGCCTCAAAACAACTCTCAAATGACCTGAAAACAAAGATTGTTCAACATTATGATTTAGGGGAAGGCTACAAAAAGCTAATGCAGAGACTTAATCTGTCAGTGTCCACTGTGAGGAACATAGTGAGGAAATGGAACACCACAGGCATAGTTCTTTTTAAGGCCAGTAGTGGCAGGCCAAGTAAAATATCGGAGAGGCAAAGGATGGAGAGAATGGTCAAAAACAGCCCACAGACCACCTCCAAAGACCTACAACATCATCTTGCTGCAGATGGTGTCACAGTGCATCGTTCAACAATTCAGCGCACTTTGCTAAAGGAGAAGCTGTATGGGAGAGTGATGCGGAAGAAGCCTTTTCTACACACACGCCACAAACAGAGTCGCTTGAGGTATGCAAACGCACATTTGGACAAGCAGCTTCATTATGGAAGAAGGTGCTGTGGACTGATGAAACAAAAGATTGAGATATTTGGTCATAACAAGGGGCGTTATGCATGGTGGCAAAAGAACACAGTGTTCCAAGACTTGCTACCCACAGTAAAATTTGGTGGATGTTCCATAATGCTGTGGGGCTGTGTGGCCAGTGCCGGTACTGGGAATCTTGTTAAAGTTGAGGGTTGCATGGATTCCATTCAATATCAGCAGATACTTGAGAATAATGTTGAGGAATCAGTTACAAAGTTGAAGATACGCCGGGGCTGGATATTTCAACAAGACAACGACCCAAAACACTTCTCAAAATCTACTCTGGCATGTATGCAGAGGAACAAGTACAATGTTCTGGAATGGCCATCCCAGTCCCCAGACCTGAATATCATTGAAAATCTGTGGGGTGATTTAAAGTGGGCTGTCCATGCTCGGAAACCATCAAACCTAACTGAACTGGAGATGTTTTGCAAGGAGGAATGGTCCAAAATACCTTCATCCAGACACTCATTACAGGCTATAGGAAGCGTCTAGAGGCTGTTATTTCTGCTAAAGGAGGCTCTACAAAATATTAATGCAATATTTCTGTTGCCCAAATGTATGCACCTGTCTAATTTTGTTTTGATGCATATTGCACATTTTCTGTTAATACAATAAACCTCATTTCACTACTGAAATATTACTGTGTCCTTCAGTTTATAAATCAAAATGAAATTGCTGATCCAAACACCCAATTATTTATAAATGAAAATCATGGAAATTGTCAGGGGTGCCTAAACTTTTGCATACAACTGTATTTATTCTTTTACTGTTATCCGCTTTTCTTACATTTCTGACTGTCCTGTCTTGTTGCGTCTTTCATTTGCGCTCTCCTGTCTCAGCCTTACGTTGATCTCTGTGAGCATGCGCCTGCCTCCTCCATCTTGTTTGCTTTGGTTCCTACTCCTTTCTTCCCTCCCTCTATCAGTTTGTCTACCATGTACACAGATTGTCTCTGCTTATTTATTTTTATATAAAAAATATCAAATTGTTTTTCTACACAAATTTATTCCACAGTCTTTGTCTCCCTCTAGTGGCTCTTTTGGTAATAAATAAATACATTTTTACTGTTCACATTGTATTTATTACCTTTGTGTTACTTGTACACTTTATTTCACAATATTTATATTTACTTGTTTACTGGGGATATTATTATTAAAATGTCTCAGAATCCTAAAAATCATACCCCTCTCACTGAACAAAATCCTCAACATATGATAGATGTTTCTATAAAAAGATTAATGTCTCAAATGTCAAATTTAATTGCCTCTAATTTATAACAGTCTACTTGGCAAAAAAGCTATTACGCATAAAAGACCTGTTGCTAGCGCTGTAAAAAAAATATTATCCAGCTAATATCTGACACATCCATTCCTTGCAGGAAAGGAACAAAAACACCTGAGAAATCCTCTAATCAAAACTTATGTGACAGACTAAAAAAATGATGATCAGTACTTATCCTCTGTTAATAATTCTGATTTTTTTGAGAGTATTCAGATAATGGCTCAGATAAATACCTATCTTATTATTCCTCTGATGATACAGATGTTTTCAATGAATTGAAAAACAAAAAACACACACACACAAGAAAAGCTTAAAGGGATTCTGAACCCAATTTTTTTCTCTCTCATGATTCAGATAGAGCATGTAATTTTAAGCAACTTTCCAATTTACTCCTATTATCAATTTTTCTTCATTCACTTGGTATCTTTATTTTGAAAAAGCAGGAATGTAAGCTTACAAGACGGACCATTTTTGATTCAGCACCCTGGATAGCGCTTGCTGATTGGTGGGTACATTTAGCCAGTAATCAACAAGCTGTACCCAGGTGCTGAACCAAAAATGGGCCGGCTTGTAAGCTTACATTCCTGCTTTTTCAAATAAAGATACCAAGAGAACAAATAAAAATTGATAACAGGAGTAAATTAGAAAGTTGCTTAAAATTGCACCCTGTCTTTGAATCATGACAGAAAAAAATAGGTCCAGTATCCCTTTAAAGAAAAGTCAAAGCATTTTGAAGAATTTAATGCTGCAGAATGGTGTCCATCTTTGGACATGGCTAATTTTATTAATTACCAAATTTGTTAATCTTAAAGAGAGAAATGTGCAATAAAACGAGGGCAAAATGTTCAAGGTCAATTTTACTTAATAATGCTGACCGACCCAAAAAATTTAAAAATGTGTTGCCACTCCTGGGTTAGACTCAGAAAAGGCATAGATTGGGCATGGAAAATATGCCAAGATAAAATGTGGGCCCTCGGACAAAACTATTTGAATTATCTGAACAAGCTATTTATAATACCACTCTGTATCCTATTATTGTTAGATAGTTGGCTCAGTTCACACTGGGCCAGATTATGAGTGGAGAGCAAATTAACGCTTCAGTTTGAGCGGTAATTGCACTAGAAGTAAGCTTTTTGCGCTCCTTGGGTTGTGTTCGTATTACGAGTTGAAAGTAAACTGTTTTTGATCAAGCACTAACCCGACAAGTGCAAAAAGCTGAAGTTAGAATATTGTGTGCGCATTAATCTATTCACCCAAGTTAATGGAGAGAAAAAGTGGAGGAAAATAACACCCCACTCTCACGCAAACCCCATCACATATTCTCGTTTGCGCTAATCTTAAATTAAAATGTGAATATTTCACATTCTAATGTTCTAAGCATAGCAGAATATGTTCTATTTATTCTTAAATACATACTGTATATCTGATGATATTTTGGTACATTATATATTTATACCTATATACAGTACATAGATGATTATTTATAGGTATAGATATATACAGATATATGTAGGAATATCTATTTATAAATACAAAGAACATATTCTGCTATGTGCAGAACATTGGAATGTGAAATATTTACAATAAATACACAGTATAACACTTTATTCAAAAAGAATATTGCATAAATATGCTTTTACATGTTTCCATCTACTTAACTTCAAAGTGCTCTTTTATATATGTCTATATATGTGTATATATGGATGTAAATACATATATACACATATAAATACATATGTACACATATATTAGTGTTATTATGAGTGTAACTACACTTTGTAATGTATTGATGATGTGTTTTGTGCAACTTTTTAGTTTTGTGAAACAGTTAACGAATGCTCTGAAGTCATGGTAATCATAGCAAAAATAGTGATTGCGCTCAAGCAATTGCGTTTTCTTTCAACTCGTAATACCAGTGGTAAGCCTGACAAGCACAAACACTTGTGATAAACCCCTTATCACTCTGGCACTCCTCTTGTATTCTAGCACTCTATGTTTTATCAGCAATGCTAATGCAGCCATATATACGGACAGAATACGTAATATTTTATGAAAAATAGTCCCAAAAATCAGTGACTTTGACATTAATGATATGAACCCCAACACTAATAGTCTCTTATTTGGTGATACTTTTATTAAAGACCTAAATAACTACACGGACAACTTTTCGAATTGAAATAATATCAGAACATCTGTAAAAAGATTTATTATCCAAATGAACAGGCCCGGGAAAAAAAGAGGCCAATGTAATTCTTCCTTTCCCTCCTTTTCCAACTTTTTCCTAAGACACAATGTGGCAGGCAGACTCGTCCCTTTTTGCACAAAATTGGAATCTAATTACATCAGATACTTGGATATTACAGACCATAAGAAGTCTGCTAATAAAATTAATTTCTATTCTAATTCAAATCAACTCACCTAAGCCCATACATTTTCAAATGCATACAAAATGCTAGTTCAAAACGAAATATTGAATCTCTTTTTAAAACAGGCCATTAAAACCGCTCTCAATCCTTAGAATCCTTTTTAAATAATTTTTTTATAGTCAATAACAAAAATGGTCAATTTTGCTCAGTCATAAACTTAACCCCTTGATGACCAGCAAAGTACCTTGTATGTTGCTGGTCTTTGAATGAGGATTGTTTTGTCTGCAGCCAGAAGGGAGGTCATAATAGTGCGGTCCTGCTACTCGCGGCAATACCTGCGCTTCTATGACCTTAGAAAACGACCAGCAACATATAGGGTACATTGCAGTCATTAAGAGGTTAAAGGTACAGTGAACGCTAGGTAAAGTTACATAATTCTGCTTTATGTGCAGAATTATGTAACATGAGGATAGCCTTTTTTTAAATACTGTATTTAATTGTTCTATGTAAATGATACTTACCTCTACTGTGAAGTGGTGCTCTTCAGCGCAGCTATTTTTTAAACAGCGTGTCCCGGTCTCACTGTCTAATCACAGCGAGCACGATCGGGCCATTGAATTAAATGTAGCGCACTTCCTCACTGGTTTAAGCAGTCGACAGCTTTACCTAGTGCGCGAGTGAGCTACATGTAATTCAATGACACGATAGGGCTCTCCGTGATTAGACAGTGAGCCCAGGACACGCTGTTTGAAAAAGCAGCTGCGCTGAAGAGTATAATTTGCATAGAAAATTAGGCATTTAAAAAAAGAAAATCTAAAAAAAAGGTTATCCTCATGTAACATAATTCTGCATATATTAATGAATTAGGTAACTTTTTTCCAAGCGTTTTACCTTCCCTTTAAGATCCCCAAATGTTTATATTGTCATTTCTCATTAGATCTGACAGATGCATATTTAAAGGGAAATTAAACCCAAAATGTTTCTTTCATCAATCAGATAAAGGCCCCTATTTATGAAAGGCCAGTCGGAAATGATACGACATTGCGGATCATATCCGACAGACCTCGCTGAATGCGGAGAGCAATACGGTCTCTGCATTCAGCATTGCAACAGCAGCTCTTGTGAACTGCCGGTGCAACTCCGCCCCCTGCAGAGCTAGCAGGGGGGTGTCAATCGACCCGATCGTATTCGATTGGGTTGAATTGTGGCAATCTCTGTCCGCTTCCTCAGAGCAGGCGGACAGGTTATGGAACAGCGTCTTTAGACCGCTGCTTCATAACTGGTGTTTCTGGCGAGCCTGAAGGCCTTCAAGTTCCATAAGGAGCTTGATAAATGGGCCCCAAAGAATAATTTTTAAATAGTTTCCAGTTTACTTCTATTATCAAATTTGCTTTGTTCTAATGTTATTCTTTGTTAAAGAAATACCTAGGTAGGTAGCGTGAACATGCCTTAATGTGAAAGTCAATCCTAGCGTTTTACAAACGCTAGGATTGACTATTGAAACAAATAAAGGGGACTTTTATTCATGAAGTATAAGATACTTCATGTAGAAAGCTCCTTTATTTGTTTCACTCGATCGCTCCTCTTAGCTCCTACGGCAGCCCACGGCTAAAAAATTTTTTTGCTAAGAGGTGACGTTTTCACCTCTTAGCCAATAGCTGTGCAGTAAATCCGACTTCCATAGGTACCAGGCCGGATTTACAGCACGGCTATTGGCTGAGAGGTGAAAACATCACCTCTTAGCAAAAAACTTTTTTAGCTGTGGGCTGCCGTAGGAGCTAAGAGGAGCGATCGATTGAAACAACCCTCCATAAAATTTCTGTATTTGCTTTGGGTCAAAAAAATGGTATGCTCTATTAAAGCATGTAATTTAACTATCGACCCTGCTCTACTGTGTGTTTAACTCCAGCAAAGAGGTTAAACTCACAGTAGAAGTGTCGTTCCAGACCTGCAGTGCACTGCAGATCCCGAGAGTAACCTGCTGCTGATCCAGGGCTAGATAATGAGTGGTGTGCTAACTGTTGCACGCAAGCAAAAAGAGGTTTATCGCGACTCTTTGCTTGCGTTGGAAGTAACATGCGTATTACAGGTTGAAAGTAATCACTTTGGCTTGAGTGCAATCGAATATAACGCACATCAGGAAAGTTTTATTGCACATAACAAAAAGATCAAAATGATATTTAAAAGTAGTTACACTCATAATAACACTGTTTAATAAAAGTTATTAAAAAAAGCATAAAAAAGTTATAAGGCCTTAAACATATGAGGTATCAGGTGTTAGAAAAAAAGGACTGCAAAGGGCTTTTACATAGAGATACTTACATTATACGTCTAAATATGTATATGTATGAATATATGCAAATGTTGCAATTACAAATGTTTAGGCATTCTCATGTTTATTTCTTTTGTTTGTATTGGTATGACACAAAAAAGTGGAGAGAAAAAGCCAAATCTGACACATTCCATTCAAAACTCCAAAATGGACTGAACAAAATTGTTGGCACCGTCTCAAAATTGTAAGAAATAATTGCATTACAAGTTAGTGATGCTCCTGTAATTTGTAATTAAACTCACCTGTATCAATTAACAGGTGCTGACAATATAGAAATCACACCAGCAACCAGTAAAAATGGTGAAAAATTGACTCAACCTTTCTGTTGTGTGTCTCTGTGTGCCATACTGAGCATGGAGAAGAGAAAGAGCAGAAAATAATTATCTGAGGATTTGAGAACAAAAATTGTGGAAAAGCATGGACAATCTCAAGGTTACAAGTTCATCTCCAGAGATCTTAATGTTCCTGTGTCCACTGTGCGCAAGATTGTCAAGAAGTTTACAGCCCATGGCACTGTAGCTAATCTCCCTGGACGTGGATGAAAGAGAAATATTGATCAAAGATTGTATGAAGGATTGTTCGAATAGTGGATAAAGAACCTTGATCAACTTCAAGACAAATTCAAGCTGACCTTCAGGCACAGGGTACAAATGTGTCAGCTCGCACTATACGTCACCATCTGAATGAAAAGGGACGCTATGGTAGGAGACCCAGGAGAACCCCACTGCTGACACAGAAACATAAAAAAGCCTGATTGGAGTTTGCCAAAATCTGAGGAAGCCAAAATCCTTTTGGGAGAATGTGCTGGACAGACGAAACAAAATTACAGCTTTTTGGTAAAGCCCATTATTCTACTGTTTTAAGAAAAATAAATGAGGCTTTAAAAGAAAAGACTACAGTCCCTACAGTCAAACATGTTGGAGGTTCACTAATGTTCTGGGGTTGCTTTGCTGCTTCAGGCACTGGATGTCTTGACTGTGTGCATGGCATTATGTAATCAGAAGACTACCAAAGAATTATGTGGTGCAATGTAGGGCCCAGTGTCAGAAAGTTGGGTCTCCGTCAAGAGTTCATGGGTCTTACAGCAGGACAATGACCCAAAGCACACGTCAAAAAGCACCCAGAAATGGTTAAAGACGCTGGAGAGTACTGAACTGGCCAGCAATGAGTCCAGATCTCAATCTCATAGACAGTGTTAATTTTGACGGCAAATTTCAATTTAGTCTTAGTTTTAGTCTTTTGACTAAAATTCCATCTTAGTTTTAGTCGTATTTTAGTCATCTGAATTGTTTTAGTCTAGTTTTAGTCAAATGAATCTCCAGTAGATTTTAGTCGACTAAATCTCCAATAGATTTTAGTCGACTAAAATCTAAGTGGTTTAGTTATGGTGTAATGCATTATATGTCTCTATAATTTGCAAACTGATTATATACTCCAGGAGTAAACATAACACCTGTTATTATTTATGGTATTAAGGTTTAAATATGCAATACAGACACAGATTTAGCCGTTGTGATATATAACATCTTTATTAAACTTAAAATTAAATAAAACCAAGTTTCATAAACAAACAGAAGTGCAACTTTAAAATATAAAAAAACAAAACTGTAAACTGTATTGCCCAATATAAAAACTATTAACAGTTCTCTGTTATTAATTAAAACAAGTATCAAGTAACTCAACACAACAAAAAGTTTCTGCAGCTAGCACAGGCACAGCATAACTTAAACCCATACTTATGGGTTATGCTTATTTCTATAGGAAGAATCATTTGATTGTTCACAAATTCTAAACATTTTCGGCAATGATATTAGCACTGCTCTAAAACTTCCAAACTCATTATATACTCCTGGAGTAAAGGTTTATTAACCTGTTTTTATTTATGGTATTAAGGTTTGAACATGCAATAGAGATTTAACTGTTGTGGTATATAACATGTCTTGATTTATCTAAAAATGTATTAAAATTAAGTTTCATAAATTTGACAAAAGAACAGTAATTTGATATGGATTGATTACAAAACTTTGCATAAAATGTTTTTGTCAGCAAATTTTGATTTAGTTTTAGTCATAGTCTTTTGACTAAAATGTCATTTTGATTTAGTTTTAGTCATAGTCTTTTGACTAAAATGCCATTTTAGTTTTAGTCATATTTTAGTCATCAGAATTTCTTTAATTTTATACTCATTTTAGTCTAGTTTTAGTGGACGAAATTAACATTGCTCATAGAGCACCTCTGGAGAGATCTTAAAACAGCAGTTGAGAAAAGTAACCCTTCCAATCTGAGAGACCTGGAGCAGTTGGCGAAAGAAGAGTGGTCCAAAATTACATTAGAGAGGTGTAAGAAACTCATTGATAGTTACAGTAAGCAATTGATTTCAGTTATTTTTTTCAAGGGGTGTGCTACCAAATATTAAATTGAGGGTGCCAATAATTTTGTCCAGTCCCATTTTGGAGTTTTGCATGGAATGTGTCAGATTTGGCTTTTTTTTCTCCACTTTTTTGTGTCATACCAATACAAACAAAAGAAATAAACATGAGAATGCCTAAACATTTGTAATTACAACAACTTTCTGGGCGAAGTGGTGCATTATCTGACAGAAATTCAGGGCCATATATATATATGTGTGTGTGTGTGTTTTTATATGTTTATATATATATATGTATTTAAAGAAATATATATACACAAATAAACAGATAAATACATATGTATACATATATAAGTGCATTGGAGCCCTTTGAAGTCAAGTAGCTGAAAACTTGTAAAATCATATTTATGCAATATTCATAGTTAATAAAATGTTTAACTGTCATACTGTAAATATTTCACATTCCAATGTTCTTCACATAAGGGAATATGTTCTAAGTAATCATAGATATTCCTATATATATACCTATCTTTAATTGTCTATCTATGTATAGATATATATTGTACCAAAATACTAACAGATATATATAGAAATATGAATAAATAAAACATATTCTTCTATGTGAAGAACATTAGAATGTGAAATATTCATGTTTCATGTCAGGTAAGTGCACTTGAGAAAATGTGATCAGGTTTGCGTGCGAGTAAGGATGTTAGGTTTTATTGAAGTATATTGGGGGAATGCGGTCGCAGTATTCAAAGTTTGTCTTTTTATGCGCATCAGGTTAGCGATCCTGCACAAACTTTTTACTTTCAATTTGTAATATGCTCATAATCTAGTCTCCAATAAACAGCACTAGTCACACAACTCAAATGTTCAACTTGCACATCAGTGCACTGCGGATCCCAAGCACCAAGGTTACAGACACAGTAATATAAAATATCATGCTGTAACAGATTACAACATGTAATATTCCAATTATCATCAGTGGTGGGAATCAGACGGTTCTCATCAGTTCTTAAAGGGACACTCAAGTCAAAATTAAACTTTCATAATTAAGATAGAGCAGCAATTTTAAACAACTTTCCAATTTACTTCCATTAACAAAATGTGCTCTGTCTTTTTATAGTTACTTTTTGAGTCACTAGTTCCTATTGAGCATGTGCAAGAATTCACAGAATATACACATATGCATTTTTATTGGCTGATGGCTGTCACATGATACAGGGGAAGTGGAAATAAACATAACTTTTAAATTTGTTAGAAAAAAAAAACTACTACTTATTGAAGTTAGACTAAGTGCTTTTGCATTGTCTTTTTATTCTGCATAACTTGATTTTACAAATCCACTGTATTGACCGGTCATTCAAGAACCTTTTCCTAAAATTTAGAAAGTGTAAAGGTTTTGTATATGAACTTGTTGCTAAAATATTGGAATCCTACCAGTGATTATTATGGCCCTTTAAATATAAATGTAGAGTTCAAACTTTGATATTACTTTAACAGAGGTGAAATAACTTGTGGTGAAATGGGGAATATTTCTAATTTTCTCAGACATTACCTATCTGACACAATATTTACAGATAAAATGTTATTTTGAAATTAACAGGAAGTGTTTGTGCACAACTGGTATGCCAGATAAAAACTCATTGGCTTATAAGGAAACTGACACCCTCAAAAATACAATAAAGACAAAAAGTGTGCGGTTTTTTTTTTTCTGCACAGGAAATAATAATAAAAAAAGTAATACTTTTATAGGCAAGCATTATCATCACGACCAACAGTTGAATTATAGAAACAGCAAAATAGAAATGAATTTTCAATATATACATATTAAAATGCGTTCTGGAGCATTATTAAAAAAAAGCCCCCCCCCCCCAAAAAAAAAATAAAAAAAAAAATATATATATATTATTTTGTTTTCAGAAAAATTATATATATATATTATTTTGTTTTCAGATACACATGAATTTTGTTTTAAAGCATGATGAATTGCTCGAATTTCTTGTAGCATGAAAAATATAAAAATAAACATGTAAACACATTTAGCAAGTTACATTCAGCAGCACATCAGAACTTTGCATGCACCCGCTGTGGTTTAGAACAGGAACACTATTTGGTCAGGTGTCCAGTATGTAAACAGCTTAAATATATTTTGCAAACAAGCAAGGGACGTCCCATACTTCTCAGTAAGTAAACTCCAAGTGAACACCCCTGTTCTGTATTATTGCTACGGCTAGCACCTACAAAGCCTGCCTGTAAATAAAGCGTTCTGTTTTGAACAAGAAACTAAATCGATTCTAATTAATAAAACGTTTATCAGAGGAAAAATGGACATGCATGAGTTAAATGGGCTCGGTCTTTTATCTATCTACAGTCAGTCAAAGGCCGTGTGACAACTTCCTATACCTTTCCTCCTCCTGCTGCACAGACCCGCCCAGTAAAAGGCTTGGATAACGCAGCACTGGACACATTACTGGCACCAGCATACTGAAGAAGTCAGACCACTCCTACACTCTTTTAGCACTGTACACAGGTGAAAAGGTAAGAATGGGCAGGTCATGATCTGCTCTTAATATGTTTTAAATTATAGTCTACACTACTTTAACTTGATCTATTCTAGCTCAGTGTAAAATCTCGGATTGTTGAGTTTATCTGCAGTAAGTGTGCAAGGCGTGGTATTAATAACAGTATATGCTGTATTCAGGACGTGTATTAGCACAGCGTTAGAACTATTCATTTCAACACTAAAAACAACAGTAATTTGTGATTTTATGAAAAACTCTGTAATTTGGCGAATATCGGTCTCTTATTGCAATTAACTATACAGTATTCAATGTTGTATTTCTAATTCAGACACCTATGCAATTGACTAACAATTTAATGCAAAAATATTGATCATCATCATCATCTTGCTTAAAGGGACACTGAACCTATTTTTTTTTTTCTTTCATAATTCAGATAGACCAGCCAACTTTCTAATTTACTACTATTATCATTTTTTCTTTGTTCTCTTGCTATCTTTATTTGAAAAAGAAGGCATCTAAGCTAAGGAGCCAGCCAATTTTGGGTTCAGACCCTTGACAGCACTTGTTTATTTGGTGGGTGAATTAATCCACCAATCAGCAAGAACAACCCAGGTTGTTCACCAAAAATGGGCCGGCATCTAAACTTCCATTCTTGCTTTTCAGATAAAGATACTAAGAGAATGAAGAACATTTGATAATAGGTTGTAACTTAGAAAGTTGCTTAATATTGATTGCATGCTCTATCTGAATCACGAAAGAAAATTTTTGGGGTCAGTGTCCCTTTAAATAGTAATATGAAAGACATCCGAGTACAAATTAGAGGTTCTTGGAATAAACAGTTTATACTAGATAACCAGATAACCTGTGATTGATGTGTGTGTAGGTGAAGTTCAGGGAATGGGAAATAGAAGGATGTTGTAAGCATTTTAACACTTGATGTTGGAGAGCATGTTTATAATTTTAGCTAATTCAGGCTCTGTAGTTTATGATTGATAGGAGTGACTTAGTCATATCCCAAGGAAACAGTAGATAGTGAGTGAAAGCAACAAGTATTTAAAGGGACACTTCACTCAAAATTTAAAGGGATACTAAACCCAAAATTTTTCTTTCATGATTCAGTCAGAGCAAGCAATTTTAAAGGACGGTCTAGGCCAAAATAAACTTTCATGATTCAGATAGTATGTTATTTTAAACAATTTTCCAATTTACTTTTATCACCAATTTTGCTTTGTTCTCTTGGCATTCTTAGTTGAAAGATTAATCTAGGAGGTTCATATGCTAATTTCATAGACCTTGAAGGCCACCTCTTTTCAGAATGCATTTGAACAGCTTTTCACCACTAGAGGGTGTTAGTTCACGTATTTCATATAGATAACACTGTGCTCGTGCACGTGAAGTTATCTGGGAGCAGGCAGTGATTGGCTAAACTGCAAGTCTGTCAAAAGAACTGAAATAAAGGGGCAGTTTGCAGAGGCTTAGATATAAGATAATCACAGAGGTTAAAAGTGTATTATTATAACTGCGTTGGTTATGCAAAACTGGGGAATGGGTAATAAAGAGATTATCTATCTTTTAAAACAATAAAAATTCTGGGGTAGACTGTCCCTTTAAGCAACTTTCTTATTTACTCCTATTATCAATTTTTCTTCGTTCTTTTGCTATCTTTATTTGAAAAAGAAGGCATCTAAGATAAGGTGCCAGACAGTTTTTGGTTCAGACACTGGACAGCACTTGTTTATTGGTGGGTGAATATATCCACCAATCAGCAAGAACAACCCAGGTTGTTCACCAAAAAATGGTCTGGCTTCTAAACTTACATTCTTGCTTTTCAAATAAAGATACCAGGAGAATTAAGAGAATTTGATAATAGGAGTAAATTAGAAAGTTACTACATGTATTACTACATGTATTAGCAAAAATGTTTCTAGTAAAATGTATCACTGTTTTAGTGTTAACATTTTTCTCTGCACGTGGATGTAAAGCATAGCTAGATATTCTCAGTGCACCAGCAGTTTAAGTACTGCAGCATCTCAGATCACCAGTGGGGCTTGTATCATATCAGCAATTAACACATTGAGTCATTACCAGACTGTTCAAGCACCTTAGGCTCTCTGATCAAATGCTGTGCTTAAAATGCTGGAGCACGGTGCATACTTATCTTGGGCCCCCCTGTTAATACTTACCAGTGAGACCCCCTCTCCAGAGGGGGATGGACAAAACTATCCACTCCCCTCATTTACCATAAAAGCTTCCAGTGGGACACCACCCCTTCCTCCTCCTAGTTCTGTCCAGGCGGCTAGGTGGACAGGGCTAGGAGTCCCTCTCCGTGCTTTTCTTTTGGGCTATGAAATATTCCCTTCCTTGGATGGCTTACCTTGGCCGCATACTAGAGCTGGTGATCTTCCCAGCTGTCAAACGCCATTTTTTCTGTTACTGCGGTCACTGTTGTGGCGATAGGCTGTGGAAAACCGTTCCCTACGGTTTCCTTGTGGGGGCCGCCATGTTACTGTGACGTCATTGGTAAGGGACATCACAGGGTCCATATCAGAGGGCTGTCATTTTCGCGTGGGTGCGAATCCATTTAAGCCCTGGCGAGGTTTTTAACTTGCAGCGTTCCTGTTTCTCTCTCCCCACGAAGATTTCTGCACTTCAAAGCCGCTTTTGATGTTTGCCGTCTCTGCATTTGGGTGAGTGCTCGATTTATAGCACTTCAGCTTCTGAAAAATGGATCGTTTTTAATAAGCTTCTAGGGATATATATATATATATATATATATATATATATATATATATATATATATAATTATGTATATCCAGCATTATCATGGATTGTGAGAGTGATCAGCTTCAGCCTTAACCCATTACAGCCCAGGAGGAATACATTTTATTTATGCTGGCTCTGCCTCTTTCTTAGCAATACAGCCCAACCTATGCCCACCTGTTCCCTGTGTGTTTACCCTTGCTGGTAAGACAAGAAACTTTCCGCTAGATTTAGAGTTTTGTCGGTAACGACCCGCGTAGCTAACGCTGGCTTTTTTTCCCCCGCACCTTTTAAATACCGCTGGTATTTAGAGTTCTCTGAAGGGCTGCGTTAGGCTCCAAAAAGGGAGCGTATAGCATATTTACCGCCACTGCAACTCTCAATACCAGCGGTGCTTACGGACGCGGCCAGCTTAAAAAACGTGCTCGCGCACGATTCCCCCATAGAAAACAATGGGGCATTTTGAGCTGAAAAAAAACCTAACGCCTGCAAAAAAGCAGCGTTCAGCTCCTAACGCAGCCCCATTGTTTCCTATGGGGAAACAGTTCCTAAGTCTGTATCTAACACCCTAACATGTACCCCGAGTCTAAACACCCCTAACCTTACACTTATTAACCCCTAATCTGCCGCCCCCGCTATTGCTGACCCCTGCATATTATTTTTAACCCCTAATCTGCCGCTCCGTATACCGCCGCCACCTACGTTATCCCTATGTACCCCTAATCTGCTGCCCCTAACACCGCCGACCCCTATATTATATTTATTAACCCCTAATCTGCCGCCCCCAACGTCGCCTCCACCTACCTACAATTATTAACCCCTAATCTGCCGACCGGATCTCACCGCTACTATAATAAATGTATTAACCCCTAATCCGCCTCACTCCCGCCTCAATAACCCTATAATAAATAGTATTAACCCCTAATCTGCCGACCAGACCTAACCCTAACCCTAACACCCCCCTAAATTAAATATAATTTAAATCTAACGAAATAAATTAACTCTTATTAAATAAATTATTCCTATTTAAAGCTAAATACTTACCTGTAAAATAAACCCTAATATAGCTACAATATAAATTATAATTATATTGTAGCTATTTTAGGATTTATATTTATTTTACAGGCAACTTTGTATTTATTTTAACCAGGTACAATAGCTATTAAATAGTTATTTACTATTTAATAGCTACCTAGTTAACATAATTACAAAATTACCTGTAAAATAAATCCTAACCTAAGTTACAATTAAACCTAACACTACACTATCAATAAATTAATTAAATAAAATACCTACAATTATCTACAATTAAACCTAACACTACACTATCAATAAATTAATTAAATACAATACCTACAAATAAATACAATTAAATAAACTAACCAAAGTACAAAAATAAAAAAGAACTAAGTTACAAAAAATAAAAAAATATTTACAAACATTAGAAAAATATTACAACAATTTTAAACTAATTACACCTACTCTAAGCCCCCTAATAAAATAACAAAGCCCCCAAAATAAAAAAATGCCCTACCCTATTCTAACATTAAAATAGAAAAGCTCTTTTACCTTTCCAGCCCTTAAAAGGGCCTTTTGCGGGGCATGCCCCAAAGAATTCAGCTCTTTTGCCTGTAAAAAAAAAAAAAAAAAAAAAAACCCCCCCCACACACATTACAACCCACCACCCACATACCCCTAATCTAACCCAAACCCCCCTTAAATAAACCTAACACTAAGGCCCTGAAGATCTCCCTACCTTGTCTTCACCACACCGGGTATCACCGATCGGTCCTGGCTCCGACGTCTTCATCCAAGCCCAAGCGGGGGCTGAAGTCTTGATCCAAGCGGGAGCTGAAGAGGTCCATGATCCGGCTGAAGTCTTCATCCAAGCGGGAGCTGAAGAGGTCCATGATCCGGCTGAAGTCTTCTATCAAGCGGCATCGTCAATCTTCTTTCTTCCGAACCCATCTTCATTCCGCCGACGCGGAACATCCATCTTCACCGACGACTTCCCGACGAATGACGGTTCCTTTAAGGGACGTCATTCAAGATGGCGTCCCTCGAATTCCGATTGGCTGATAGGATTCTATCAGCCAATCGGAATTAAGGTAGGAAAATTCTGATTGGCTGATGGAATCAGCCAATCAGATTCAAGTTCAATCCGATTGGCTGATCCAATCAGATTGAGCTCGCATTCTATTGGCTGATCGGAACAGCCAATAGAATGCGAGCTCAATCTGATTGGCTGATTGGATCAGCCAATCGGATTGAACTTGAATCTGATTGGCTGATTCCATCAGCCAATCAGAATTTTCCTACCTTAATTCCGATTGGCTGATAGAATCCTATCAGCCAATCGGAATTCGAGGGAACCGTCATTCGTCGGGAAGTCGTCGGTGAAGATGGATGTTACGTGTCGGCGGAATGAAGATGGGTCCGGAAGAAAGAAGATTGAAGATGCCGCTTGATAGAAGACTTCAGCCGGATCATGGACCTCTTCAGCTCCCGCTTGGATCAAGACTTCAGCCGGATCATGGACCTCTTCAGCTCCCGCTTGGATCAAGACTTCAGCCCCCGCTTGGGCTTGGATGAAGACGTCGGAGCCAGGACCGATCGGTGATACCCGGTGTGGTGAAGACAAGGTAGGGAGATCTTCAGGGGCTTAGTGTTAGGTTTATTTAAGGGGGGTTTGGGTTAGATTAGGAGTATGTGGGTGGTGGGTTGTAATGTTGGGGGGGTATTGTATGGGTTTTTTTTACAGGCAAAAGAGCTGAATTCTTTGGGGCATGCCCCGCAAAAGGCCCTTTTAAGGGCTGGTAAGGTAAAAGAGCTTTTCTATTTTAATTTTAGAATAGGGTAGGGCATTTTTTTATTTTGGGGGGCTTTGTTATTTTATTAGGGGGCTTAGAGTAGGTGTAATTAGTTTAAAATTGTTGTAATATTTTTCTTATGTTTGTAAATATTTTTTTATTTTTTGTAACTTAGTTTTTTTTATTTTTGTACTTTGGTTAGTTTATTTAATTGTATTTATTTGTAGGTATTGTATTTAATTAATTTATTGATAGTGTAGTGTTAGGTTTAATTGTAGATAATTGTAGGTATTTTATTTAATTAATTTATTGATAGTGTAGTGTTAGGTTTAATTGTAACTTAGGTTAGGATTTATTTTACAGGTAATTTTGTAATTATGTTAACTAGGTAGCTATTAAATAGTAAATAACTATTTAATAGCTATTGTACCTGGTTAAAATAAATATAAAGTTGCCTGTAAAATAAATATTAATCCTAAAATAGCTACAATATAATTATAATTTATATTGTAGCTATATTAGGGTTTATTTTACAGGTAAGTATTTAGCTTTAAATAGGAATAATTTATTTAATAAGAGTTAATTTATTTTGTTAGATTTAAATTATATTTAACTTAGGGGGGGTGTTAGGGTTAGACTTAGCTTTAGGGGTTAATAAATGTATTACAGTAGCGGTGAGGTCCGGTCGGCAGATTAGGGGTTAATACTTGAAGTTAGGTGTCGGCGATGTGAGGGAGGGCAGATTAGGGGTTAATACTATTTATTATAGGGTTATTGAGGCGGGAGTGAGGCGGATTAGGGGTTAATACATTTATTATAGTAGCGGTGAGGTCCGGTCGGCAGATTAGGGGTTAATAATTGTAGGTAGGTGGAGGCGACGTTGGGGGCGGCAGATTAGGGGTTAATAAATATAATATAGGGGTCGGCGGTGTTAGGGGCAGCAGATTAGGGGTACATAGGGATAACGTAGGTGGCGGCGGTGTGCGGTCGACAGATTAGGGGTTAAAAAATTTTAATAGAGTGGCGGCGATGTGGGGGGACCTCGGTTTAGGGGTACATAGGTAGTTTATGGGTGTTAGTGTACTTTAGAGCACAGTAGTTAAGAACTTTATGAACCGGCGTTAGCCCAGAAAGCTCTTAACTCCTGACTTTTTGCTGCGGCTGGAGTTTTGTCTTTAGAGTTCTAACGCTCACTTCAGCCAAGACTCTAAATACCGGCGTTTGAAAGATCCCATTGAAAAGATAGGATACGCAATTGGCGTAGGGGGATCTGCGGTATGGAAAAGTCGCGGCTGCAAAGTGAGCGTTAGACCCTTACCTACAAAACTCTAAATACCAGCGGTAGCCCAAAACCAGCGTTAGGAGCCTCTAACGCTGGTTTTGACGGCTAACGCAGAACTCTAAATATAGCCGTTTGTAAAGTGTGTATTGGACAGATTTATGGTGGAAGCTTTTCTGATTTACCTGAGGGCTCTATGGATAATTTGCAAAATCTTGACTGTGCCTCTAATGGTGAAGATTTCACTCTGACTTGCCTATGGTGTTTGACACTGCAAATATTTCAGAGTTTATTAAAGGGATTAAGAGTTCCCTGGGCATTGAAGATGATTTGTCTCAAGTATCATTTTATTGGTTTAGTTCAAATTTATCTCCACCAGGGAGTCTTATTTCATTATAAGCAGAGCTATCTATCTACAAGTTGTATACTATTCATTGTGTGATAATATAGGCAGGACTATCTGCAAGCTGTATACTATTCATTGTGTGATAATATAAAGTTTTAAGCACAAACATGTAAAATGTATTTCATTTTCTTTTTTGGTAAAAACATTTGTTTTCTTTTTTTCAAGGTTTTTGTTAAGTCTAATAGTATTTATTCTTACACTTTTTTTTTTTTTTCCCTCTGCATAGGTTACTCTGCTTTAAAGGGACCATAAACATTCAGAATAATGTTTATATAATTCTGCACACAGTGCAGAATTATAAAACATTATTTTAGTGATAACTTCAAAAATGTAAAAGTATTTCTGGATTTTGAAGTTTAAAGTTGGACTCCGCTCCAGGATCTACTGAGCAGGTCTTGGATATCCAAAGCGCTTCGCGGGCTTGCTGGCTAGTCACAGCACGTCCGGTCGTGCTATTGGACTAAATGTAGCACGCTCCCGCTACTAGATCAGAGCGGGAGCGAGTTACATAAAGTCCAATAGCGCGACCGGGCGTGCTGTGACTAGCCAGCAAGTCCAGCAAAGCGATTTGGATATCCAAGACCTACTCAGTAGATCCTGGAGCGGAGTCCAACTTTACACTTCAAAATCTAGAACTTTTTTTATTTTTGAAGTTAACGTATATAATATAAATATATATATATATATATATAACATTATTCTTAACATTTACAGTCCCTTTAAGTCTGCAGGTTTTTTCCTTGGCCTAGTTTTTCACCCATGCCCCTTTTAATCAACTGCCTTTCATTATCTAGGGAGCATTTAGGAGACACACCCTGATTGATTTTCTCCTGTTTGTACTTGATTTAAGAAAAAAAAAAAAGTGATTTTTGAGTATGAAGCATTTCATACTGCATTCTCCCTTTTCAGTTGTATAAAGGAAGCTCTTCTTTTGTGAATTCAGAATTTATAATCGGAAGTCTATCCTGTTAGAGCCAAATTGGTTCATTTTGCAATGACATAACAAGAAGTCAGTTAGTCCTGAAGGAGAACTTTATTATATATTTTTGCGGGCTAAATGCAAGTTTCTGATAGCCATTCCTATTTCAGGTTTTATGTTTTTCAGCACAGACTTCCTTTGCAGGGAGTAGGTCTTTCCAACAGATTACTAAATCTACAATTTAGTTTTTCTAAGGATTGTGGACAAATGGAAACTTCCATATAGTAATCCATGACTTCTATTTTCTTTTGGCAATTTCACAATATATCTATTTTTTTCAGATGTCAAGCTCTAGGATTGGATACTCTGTTTTGGGAATTCACTCTGTGTTTTCTCTATTTTTCCTGATTCCTTATCTACTAGAGAGTTTTTAAGGAAAAGATAACATTATTGTAGTCCTTCTCTTTTGTCATGCAGACTATAGTTCCCTCTGGGGCACTGATATTTGAGCATATTCTCTGACTTACCTAAGTGTGCCTCCTTTATTGGGGCACAGGTGAAAAATCAGCTAATAATTTTTACATAGCTGTTTTGCTTGTTTCTATTCTGTTGGGGAGGCCTGGAGGCGAATTTGGAATCTAGTGCTAAGGTCGACAAACTCCCATAGATATTTTCATATTTAGAGTTTTAGATTTAAGGCTTGGCTGCTGAAAGTGTCTGTTAACTGCAGTTTAATTTTTTTGGCTTAATGTTTTGTTTACACTCTATAAACCTACAACTTTTTGTATTCGATTCTTGATTTGTTTTTCCTTTTTGGATGGTCCAATATAATGCTTCATAGCAGATATTCTGCTGTCTGTTGGTTTTCTGCAAATAAGATTATATCTCAGTTAATTAAAAAGTTTTGGTCTTTTTGTAAGATGCTTGTGCTCCAACACCTGCGTCTTTAGATCTTTTTGGTTATGCAATCTTTTCAAGTCTTGGTCCATACCCAATTTACTTAGTTTTACAATTTCATCCTGGGTTCTTACTTTTGTATCCTTCTCATTGAAATCATTTTTCCAGAAACTATTTTATTTCAATACCAGTGATGTTTAGAATTTGTTACTTTGTGTGATACTGTCATACCTTATTATTTTATCATCATGGAATAATCTTGAGAACCGTTACCAATGTTGTCTCTGACTTTTATTGAAGTCAAGACATTCTTTTTTTCCTTCATTCAGTCCTAATAAGCAGTGGTATTCAATTGACTCATTTTTACCTCCTTGTTTGTCATCTGTTTGAAGTTTTCTGCTAGAAGACTCAATTCCTTTTGTAGCTGTTTTTTCTCTTTGTTTTGTTACAAGGTCCTCATTTTGGGTAGACATTCGCAAGGTCAACATCTTTATTTGGTTTGTTCAAGTTATTTTGTGTTCAAACAAATAATAGAATGAACAACTTCCAGAAGGCTTATCATATTCTCGTCAGGTCAGGCTCCTTCTAGACTTACCATCTTTGGTTTGGTTGTACAGATGTTCTCCATGGCTTACAGAAAAAAAGGAACTATTTTTAAAACTTGTTTGCCTATCAGCTTCTGCTAGGTTTGGTTGGAAGATTTTGTCTTCAGTTTCATTTTTATGGATTTTATATCCATGTATTTCTTTCTTTCCCACCCTTTCTTTTATTGCTGCTTTGTATTCTCTCACTGGTAAGTATTACTAGGGGGGCCATGATAATTGGAAATTAACAACAAAAAATAAGCAATTTCTATTTCTTGGCCCATACCCTGGGTAATACTTAACAGGCTATGGGCCATTTGTCCCATGCTTACAGATAGCAAAAAATAACATTAGAGCACCAAATGATTTATTAAATTGCCAGTGTAACATGTATAAATATTTAACCATTATTTGATAACCCAGCATAAAGTAGTAATGAAAGCAGAGTGGATGAAAAGCCAGAGAAGAAAACATAAATGTAGCAAGTGGACTGGTAAAGTGTTAAATGCGGGCAGCTGGCTGCATTGCCAGGCAGGCAGGCTCACTAAAGCAAACTTTCTGTCCGGACTTTCATAAATGGGGCCCTATTTATAGGAGGTATGGGATAAACTTTGTATTCTGCTAAATGAATGGTGGATACGGCTATAGGCAGCAGCATTTGGCTCTAAATAGACCAGTGTGAAAGTACAAAGACCTGGATTTGCACAGATCTTTGTGTGTTGCATTTCCACACTGATATATTCAGCGCCAAAAACAGCTGCTGTCTGTGGCTATATGCTGCATTCCTATAGCAAATAAATTCCAAATCTGAAATTTAGCCCATGCCTCAATTATCTTATCGATGACTGGTCTGCATATTTATTTTTTTATGCAGGTTTATTACAACCCAAACTCCGAAAAAGTTGGGAAAATAGGGAAAATGCAAAAAAAAAAGTCATTTGAAAATTCAATTCACCCTGTACTATATTCAAAACATATTAATAACACATTATTTGATGTTTTAATTTAATTTTTCATTTGTTTTTGAAAATACACACTTATTTTAAATCTGATAACTACAACACACTCCAAAAAGTTGTTATAACTCTGTAACATCACCTTTTCTTTTAATAACACTTATTAAGCATTTGTGCAATGTAGATACCAGTTGGTTAAGTTTAGCAAGTTTTCTAAAAGATAGAAGAGAGGAGCGTGGACTCAAATGCAGAGTATAAACAATTTAATATATATCACACACGACAAATGGTCACTCACAAGAGATAAATATAAAAACAGCATATGTGTAACTTGTACACCATAAACTTATCGGCTCAAACCAGTGTTTTCATGTCTGTATCTAGAAGGATGTTGATTCTCGCGTGTTCCTCCCGTATTACTCCAAGGTTACCAAGTCCAGGCTGGCAATAAAGTTCATATGAGTTCATATAAGATATGGCAATCACAGGAATTGAAGCACTAGAAATGGAGCTGATGAATAAGAAATAATATCACACTTAGTGTAGCATTCCTCGGCACTCAAACCTCCAAGTTCCTGGCTGCAGACTCGGAACTGGGGAGGCTTCACAGGAGCGATGAGCTAGGGGGTGGGCGGGTCTCTACGCGTTTCGTCACGTCTCGGCGTGACTTTGTCAAGAGTATAGCAAGCAGAATTTTCCCCCATTCACCCATTATGCATGTCTTCAGCTGCGTAGCTGTACGGGGCCTTCGTTGCCCTATTTTGTACTTCATAATGCACCAAACATTCTCAGTTGGAGACAGGTCGGGACTGCAGGTAGGCCATGCTAGAACCTGCACTCTTATGCCAACATGCACATATCTTTCTGCATTAATGGTGCCCTCACAGATGTGCAAGTTACCCATGCCATGGGCACTCACACACCCCCATACCATGACAAGACGCTGGCTTTTGGACCTGACGCTGATAACAGCTTGCATGGTCATTTTCCTCTTTGGCCCGGAGAACAGGACAGCTGTTTTGTCAAAAAACTATTTGAAATGTTAACTTGTCGGAACACAAAACACAATTCCACTGTGCTACTGTGCATCTTAGATGAGACAGAGTCCAGAGAAGTTGGTGGCGCTTCTTGACATTGTTGATGTATGGCTTCTGCTTAGCATAATAAAAATTAAATAAACAAGTTAAAGGGATAGCGCTGATAAGCTATTGAGGGTCCCACTAGGGGACCCACTATGGATTATATAGTAATGAGGAAGAAAGGGAATGTGATGTTAATGAGTTATTCTTCTAACAGGGAATGGATTGCCATTAGCTAGTATTGAATCTAATGTGGATAAGAATATGAAAATATATGGTTATATTGTTTACACAAATAGAAGCAAATATACAAAATATGGTGAAAGTATGTGTGTATATGTGTATATATATATATATATATATATATATATATATATATATATATATAATTTATTTATGACCATTAGATAAAATCATCAATAGCATACACAATGTATATAACAAATATCCAAATCTGTAAAATAAGCATCCTTTAATTAAAAAATTACGTTAATTAAACAATGACGTTAATAAGGACGCATATATTCGTGATGTTGAAAGGTCACAGTGTACTTGGATATGAATATAGTACTCTTTATTTTATTACAAGACCAGAGACTCCTATTTTGCATATCTTTCTTTACTACTCATATGCAGCCTTTAAAAGTACATAATAACATATACTGAAATACAATAAGAAGCAATATAAAGCTGCTTATAACCAACAAAAAAAACAGCCAATCAGAGAAGGGATATAGGTATAAACAGACACCACACTGACAAAACCTCCTCTTTCTTTTGCTGCTCATCAAGAGATAAGTTTCTTATCACAATACTATTTTATTGTTGAATAAAGAATGTATTTATTGTTTGTCTTTTATATATTACTTTGCAGCTTCTTTATATTGCTTGTTATTTCCGTTTTTTCTTCTGTCTCTTATTTTCATTATTTCCTCCTAATTGTCAAAAAAAAAATTTCCTCCATTTATATTTTATCTAATCTCTAATTTTATATTATATCTAATTTTATATTCTTACTGTTCGTTTTTTCGGCGGGTTAAACCGCCGTTTTTTTGCTGCATCTTCTGTCTGAGTATCTGTTTCAGGTTCTCCTCTGCGCTACACAGCGGCGCCGCCATTTTGGGGGCTGTCCTGAGGCTCTCTTCCCGCCCTCTCTCCTGACGTGTGGGAGAGACGCCTCAGTGCAGCTCTGGTGGCCAGACTAGCAACATTGTTTCCCTCCGGTTGTTGCTCTGACCTGTATTTTGTAAGAAATTGTTTCCTGGCTTTAGTTTTTATTGCCATCTTGTGGTAAAAAATATTTTTTCCATTCCGGTTTGCAAATTAAAATTTTTTAATTCCCATAGAATTTTGCCCATTATCATTAATATATTGTCATTATATTGTATTTGTTTAGTTAGTCAGCTGGAGACCTAAATTATTTTAGCTATTTTTAAGAAAGTTTTCATTATTCATAAAATAGTTTTATTATATTGTTATCATTATGTCTGAAACTCCTGAAGGGACCATTCCCTTAACTGCACACCCTGTGCAAGTTATGATTGACTCTTCTATGAGTAAACTGTTTAATAAAATGACTGATTTAATGGGTATTAAAGATACCAAAACATTTCTTAAAAGAAAGAATCCTTCTATTGCGGTTCAAGCTAGTAAAAAAATAATTATTAAATCACGTCAGTTACTTTCTGACTCTTCTCCTCACGGCAGAGGAAGTAATACTGCTGTTAAACGAACCCTGCACCCCAAGGGTCCTCAAATGGGGAATTCTATAACAATGTCCAAATCAAAATCCATTTGAAAAAATATTGCAAAAATCCCTTCCTCTAATTTGAATTCCTCTGATGATGAGGAATAAACTGATATTAATTCTGATTCTTTTGATAGTTCAGGCGAATGTAATTATTCTCCAGCTGCCAAAAAACACAAAAAGATGAAAAAAAAATAAAAAAATGTTAATGAGGAAGATGAATTTTTAGATTGTCTGGGTAACCCAAGATTTAACCCTGACGAATTACACCATCCCCGTTCTTCGGAATGGTGCCCCCCAATTGACATCGCTAAGTTTATTGATTTCCAACTCCGCAAACCCCTTAAAAAAACAAACTAGGAATAACATGAGGGCAGAATGCCCTCGTCCTCTTCTCCCAAAAAATGCCGCTCTCATCCCCGAAGTGGATCCCCAAGTCCTAAAATTTATTGGCTCTCCTGGGTATAAATTAAAGAAGGGGTTGACAGATCTTGGAAAATCTGTCAAGATAAACTTCTTGACACTGTAGGCCCCCTTTCTAAATTGTTTGAATTGTCAGAAATGGGAGTGGCTGAAAATACCACTTTGGATCCTTTTGTAGTCAGAGAATGGGTCCAAAGATTACTGTGTTTCATTGGTAATACCAACTCTGCCATGTCTCTTGAGAGACGCCGAAACATTCGGAGAAAAATAGACCCTAAGATATGTGATTTTGCTTCAAATAGTATTGCGTCGGACAACAATGGTCTCCTCTTTGGAGATTCATATTTAAAATAACTGAACCAATATGTAAATACATTCTCCAACTTAAATAAAGTTAAATCTTCAGTGAAGAAAATTTTCTACCCATCTCAGAGTTTCTCTGATAGGGCCAGGAGAGGCAGAGGCCGCTTTCCCGGCCGTAAACCCTTCATTTCAAGGTCTCATTACTTCCAAGCTCACCAGTCAAGCCAATACTCTTCACAGTTCCAACCTTATCACCAGAGGAACTATCAGGAACCCTCAGCTTCCTCTTTTTTCCCTTCAAGAGGACGCCCATGGAACCAAAGAAGTTTCAGGGGCAGGACTAGATCAAGACAGGCTCCAGGTATGTTCATTATTTCCTCCTCATACACCTTTTTCCCCAGACAGAATTGGTGGCAGAATCGTTTGTTTTTTTTTGCCCAAAATTGGGTTTCAATTACTTCAGATCCTTGGATTCTCAAAGCAGTCTCAGGTATTCTAATAGAATTCGTTTCTCATCCAATTCAAATAAAACGTCCTCACCCTATCCAATTTTCAAAAAACGACGAACTGCTGGTTCAAAACGAGATTTCAACTCTTTTTTTTTTTTCCAAAAGAGCGATTTTGCCAGCTCTTTCTCCTCACAAAGTTTATTTAAGCAATCTTTTTCTGGTCAAAAAGAAAAACAATCAATTCAGACCAGTAATAAATTTAAAATCCTTGAACGCTTTTGTTCATTACCATCATTTCAAGATGGAGGGCATTCATCTTTTAAGAGAATGTCTGAGAGAAAACGATTGGTTAGTAAGTCTAGACCTCACAGACGCTTATCTGACAGTTCCAGTTGCTCAGGAACATTGGAAATTCTTGACCTTCGGTTGGAGAGACCAATTTTGGAATTTTACCTGCCTTCCTTTTGGTCTATCCTCAGCGCCTTGGATTTTCACCAAGCTATTGAAACCGGTAGTAGCTTGGGTTAGACTTTGTGGGGTTCGTTTAATAATTTATTTAGACAACATCCTTATTATGGATCAAGATTTTCAGAATCTTCAATATTACCTACAATTAACAATTTCCTTGTTGGAATCTTTAGGTTTTATTGTAAACAAACTGAAGTCTATTCTTGTTCCTACCAGATCGTTAATCTTTCTAGGTTTTCAAATAGACACAGTTTTATCAACCTTGAGTCTTCCTTCAGACAAAGTGAAGAATATCAAGAAGGAAATTTTGAAAACTTTATCCAAAGATTCAGTCCCTATCAGGACTATAGCCAGGATAGTAGGGTTACTTTCATCCTCTATTCAGGCTATATTCCCCGCTCCATTACATTATCGCGAACTTCAGAGATAGAAGATTCTTCATCTGAGAAAAGGTTTTTCCTACTCTCATTTGATTCCTCTTTCTTTAGAAGCCAAAGAGGAACTTTTTTGGTGGCTTACTCATTTGGAAGCCTGGAATGGAAGAGCCATTTTTGGCAAAACTCCGGATTTTATTATCGAATCTGACGCCAGTCTTTCAGGCTGGGGAGCGTGTTGCGGTCCCTCCATCACAGGTGGCAAATGGACTCTGGAAGAGAAAAGATATCATATCAATTGCTTAGAATTATTGGCTGGCTCGTTTGCAGTCAAAAGTTTTGCAAAGTTTTCTTCTCCAGTTTCTATTCTCCTGCGTATGGACAACGTCTCAGCGGTGCGGTACTTCAATCGTTTGGGAGGTACCAAGTCCAGAGATTTGTCCAATATAACCAAAGAGTTCATTCATCTTTGTCTGGATAGGAATATTTCTATCAAAGCAGAATATATTCCAGGTCAATAAAATTCTGCGGCGGATTGGGGATCTCGCCATTTGACGGATTTCATCGACTGGAAATTGGACAAGAACATTTTTCTTGCTCTTCAGTCTCTCAGGGGTCCCTTTTGTCTGGATCTTTTTGCGTCCAGGACCAACTTTCAGATTCGTCCGTATTTCAGTTGGCGTCCGTATCCGGAGGCGGCGGCCATAGATGCTTTTCTTCATCTGTGGCCTCTTCAGAGAGCTTACACTTTTCCCCCGTTTTCGATGATTCCGAGGACAATTTCGACTGTTCGCAGGGATCTTTTGCGTTTAACGATTGTGACCCCCTTTTGGCTGACACAATCGTGGTATCCCTCCCTTCTGGAGATGTCCGTCAATCTTCCAGTTCTTTTTCCTCCCCTGCCTCATCTTCTCATGAACCCGGAGGGCAATTTTCACAACCTAGTTCTCCAAGGTTCTCTTCTCCTAGTGGCATGGACGATCTCAGGGGACCCTGGTCTCTCCGAGGCCTTTCGGAAGGAGTTAAATCTCTCATCCAAGATTCCTGGGCCCCAGGAACTCGTAAATGCTACTTCGCAGCATGGTCTAAATGGTCTTGCTGGTGCTTGCAGAGAAATTTGTATCCCTTTTCTGCGGATGTAATTGATATTTCTAATTACCTTTCTCACCTTTTTGATTCTGGTCTTGCTTACAGAACTATTAATGTATATCGTTCAGCTATTTCTGCACGACATAATTTAATCAATAATCTTTCTGTGGGCAAACATCCTATGATTTGTAGAATTCTCAAAGCTATCAGATTAAAACGTCCTCCGGTTCCGAAACATGAGTTTTTCTGGGACGTTGATTTAATTTTTTCCCTTTTTAAATCATGGCCTGATAATTCTTCCTTATCTCTAAAACAACTTTCGGCCAAACTCGCTACTCTTCTCTGTTTAATCTCTTTTAGAAGAGTTTCTGATGTAAAAGCATTAGATTGGAATTCTAAACTTTTTTCTCCTGAAGGAATTACCTTTTTTCTGTCTCGTAGGACTAAAACCCTTTCTACTTCAATTTTTTATCCTTATCTCCCTTCTGAACCTTCTCTCTGTGTGGTTGAATGTCTGAAGTCTTATGCAGCTAGAACTCTGTCTTTCAGAAATTCTTCTGCCAATCAACTCTTGATTTCTTTTGTTCCTCCTTACTCTCCTATAACTTCTACTTCCATTGCAAGATGGGTTAAATGGGTCATGAAAGAAGCCGGTATTGATATCTCTTTTTCAGCTCATTCTGTTAGAGGTTCGGCTGCCTCGAAGGCCTTTCTAAAATCTGCCCCTCTTCAACAAATTTTGAGTGCGGCAGATTGGTCTTCGGATTCAATTTTCAAACAATTTTATTTCAGACCCATTCAACACGCTTCTCTTAATCTTTTCTCCTAAATTTTTTCCTATTAAGCTTTAAACTTGCAAAATAGGAGTCTCTGGTCTTGTAATAAAATTCCGATTTATCCTAATTCTTTGAAGGTATAATCTAGATTTTATTAAAGACACAGAGACGAGTATTTTCCCACCTCAATTATATTGTAATTTTCCCACCCTTGCGTAATTTTATGTTACTAATAAGTTTTGTCTTTAACAGTTTCCATCTGAATACAATCTATTCTTGTTATCTGGATTTAATCCTTCGTTTCAAGATTCTCAGAATCCTCCAAGTAGATTTTGGACAACTTGGATTTCTGCTATCAACAGCATCAATTCAAAAGAATTCTTCAATTCTTCACCTCTTTGGCTGCAGTAATCTTATGCTGTTTTGGACTTTTTGGACTGTTTATGTTTATTAATATTATATTCTTTCTGAGCATCAATTAGAAAGAGGAGGTTTTGTCAGTGTGGTGTCTGTTTTTATACCTATATCCCTTCTCTGATTGGCTGTTTTTGTTGTGTTTTTTTTTCTTGTTGGTTATAAGCAGCTTTATATTGCTTATTATTGTATTTCAGTATATGTTATTATGTACTTTTAAAGCCTGCATATGTGTAGTAAAGAAAGATATGCAAAATACTCGTCTCTGTGTCTTTAATAAAATCTAGATTATACCTTCAAAGAATTAGGATAATCGGAATTATCCGTACTGATGGGTACACAATATGAAGTATTTCTATTCAACACACATAAAACACTGATACTATGAGACCAAGTGGTTAAAAATATCTCATGTGCCAATTGGCAAAAAAATCAAAAGAAAGATTAAAAATAAAAACGGCAATATAAAAAAGGGCAATGAAAAAATAGAAATGATATACGCGTTTGGAGAAATATATATGAAAAAAATTAAAATATCAAAAAATGATGATAAAAATAGATTTATATTGATTATAATGTAGCTTAGTTCATCGATGATACTTTGGTATATAGAATGAGCCCAGATGATTGGTCGCAAATCTGCTGGTATTATCACAATCTGAGTTGAGCTGGTATTCAGTTCTAGATTAAGGTGCGTGTATATATACAAATATCCTGGTGTCTTTTTAAGTGGTGATATCTTTTTTCATATTCTACACCTGTGTGGTTGGTGCTGCAGTAAAATGCAGTATAGGATACAAATAAATGTGACTTTAAATGTGCAATACACAGTTTATATCGTGACTTTGTGAGGACCAATTAGTCTGTCATTAACATCACATTACCTTTCTTCCTCATTACTATATAATCCCTAGTGGGTCCTTCAATAGCTTATCAGCGCTATCCCTTTAACTTGTTTATTTAATTTTTATTATAACTTCTAAACCCTCAGGGAGTGAGGGTCCATTCCTAAGGGATTAACTATATTGTAGTTTTGTAAGTTATCAGTTCTGTTTTTTCATTTTTCTTCTGCTTAGCAAAGTAAAGTATTAACTTGCATCTGTGTATGCAGCGGCGATTGGAGTTGACGGACAAAGGTTTACCAAAGTATTCCCGAGCCCATATCAGGATATCCATTACAGACTCATGACGGTTTTTGAGACAGACATATTTCTTTGATTATGTAACAAAAGTATTAGACCAGGGTGGAGCAGTTAATGTAGCATATCTAGATTTCAGCAAAGCATTTGACACTGTCCCATACAACAAACTTATTCACAAACTGTATCTCCTTGGTCTATACTCAAAAAGTGTGAACTGTGTAGCATGCTGGCTTAAGGACAGAAAACAAATTGTCTTAGTAAATGGTGTTACTAGTTACTAGTGGTGTTCCTCATATTTATCAGATATGTCATCAAAGGGCTATAGGGGAAAGCATGTCTGTTTGCAGATGATACAAAAATTTGTAATAGAGTAGATGTTCCAGGGGGAGTAGACACAGTGAGAAGTGATATACAACAATTGCAAGATTGAACAAATGACTGGGATCTAAAGTTTAACACAGCAAAGTTTAAAATTATGCATTTTTAGGGGGGAAAAAATCCGTTAATTACAGACTCAATGGCACTTTACTGACTGTTGCAAATGAGGAATGGGACTTGGGGATTATTATTTCAGATGATTTAAAATTTAGTAAACAATGTAGTACTGCAGCAACTAAGGCCAGCAGAATGCTTGGATGTATTGGTGGAGGTATTTGCAGCAGAAATAGTAAGTTTCTTATGCCACTTTACAGATCATCAGTTAGGCCTCATCTTGAGTATTGTGTGCAGTTCTGGAGGCCATATCTTCAGAAGGATATAAACAAACTTGAATCTGTGCAAAGGAGGGCTACCAAAATGGTACATGGTCTAAAAAATAAAACGTACCAGAAGAGGCTCAGTGGTCTAAATATGTATAGCTTAGAGGAGAGAAGGGAAAGAGGTGATATGATAGCAACTTTAAAGTACGTTTACAGGACTTAGTAAAACAGAGCTAGTGAGTTTTTTACAAAAAAAAAGGAAAATTCAAGAACAGTCATGACCTCAAGCTGAAGGGTAGTAATTTGAGGAAGCACCTCTTTACAGAAAGGGTGATTGATTGAAGAGGTAGTAATGACAAACACTGTGGGGGACTTTAAGAATCCAAGTCACAAAATGCAGCCGCAACAGCCAATTTCAACACTTTCAAAGGTTTATTGTTCCAAGGCTATGAACAGACGTATACATTTGGTAAGTGTGCTGAACTACTTTTTTGTTTGGGGACTTTAAAAATGCCTGGGACAAGCATAAGGCTATTTTACGAACTAGATAAGTTTATACTTTTAGGAAATATCGGGCAGACTTGCTGGGCCTATGGCTCTAATCTGCCCTCAATATCTATGTTTCAGCGATGTCTGAGTTATCAGAGATCACACGCATTCAGAAGTAGTTTTCGGCCTTGCCCTTTACGCACCAAGATTTGACCGGATTCCCTGAATCTTTTAATTATATTGTGCACAGTAGAAGGTGAAATGCCCAAAATCCTTCCAATTTGTCTTTGGGGAATATTGTTCTCAA